>NC_073693.1:45261428-45497397 GCF_029784155.1 Uranotaenia lowii
CGATTACAGCCACTTACAGCTCATAAACTTTACTCACTAGGACGTTTTATATTACTTCTGGATCGAAAGGTCTTGTAAAAGAGATAAAAGACTACTTACATTGCTCAACTCCCAATTGTCTATTGAAATGAACCATTATAAGAAAAGTTAATGCCATGTTCACATTGTATTGATGTACTTGGCACTTGTTTGATTCGTTATTTTCTTCCGGAAGCAAGAATAGGGTGGCCGTCGTTATCTCCCAAGCCGCAATCGTTAACCGCTTTTGAAATTAAAAAACCGGGAGTTTTCGCCGGATAGTCCATTTGTAGATAACGTTTACTCTCATGATTTCCAGTGACTTCGAAGAGAATATCTCTACATAACAATATTCGGACATCTTCTAGATGTTGGATTCTGTTGATAAGTCTTCACTAGAGACTGCGGATGATGTTTTGAGTCTATCTGTGTAGACCCATCTTCTGCTGGTGGTTTGTGCTACAGCATTGGGCGCAGCCCAAACCATTGCTTCGTTCTTATTCGTTGGAAGCTGGTACAGCTCCCGGAGCACATACACTAGTGCTTTGGGTGATCGTCCGTACAGAATCGTCCCGTCTTCGTTACGCGCTGAGTTCCATCTGAACATAATCAGTGGAAAGGAATGCGTATAGAGGCCCATCTAGAAAGATAAGTTGGAAGAAGAAAGTTTTGAGAAAGGGATTGTTTTGAAGGATTACCTGATTTTGATAAATTTGTTTTTGACACACAGGTTCATAAACTTTACTCACTTGTTAAGGAACACTGATAGTTAACCGATTAGTTGCAAATTGGAACCGGTCAAGCGAATACAAAACTTAAACAGCACGGCAACTTTTAATAAATTTTCTTTGACCGACGTTCTTCTTCTTCTAAGTAAATATTTTGATGACATTTGGATCGGTAACAACAAATACATGTCTTATAGTACATTAGTTTAATGGGTTTTTTTTCGAATGTTTTAATGATAATTCGCTATTGCTTAGACAATTCTAACAAAAAGAAGTAATAATTTCGATGAAATGGATGAAAAGCCAAATATAATACATTTTTTCTAAACAAACACTGTTCAAGTTATGTGCAAATCGGGTCATATTTGGAATTATTGATTATGTTCAAGCTTGGCTATTTTTTTTTAGTTCTGATTAAAAGATTTCAAATTGAAGAATTCTAAGAAAATTTAATTTGTCACAGCGTTTTAAAAATGAATTGTTTGTTATTTCATTAAAAAACATAGCCAAAGAAAAAAAAACATTACATTTTATTTATTTAACACAACTGCATAAATTTTGAACCGGTGCTCTCACCGCCGTAAAACGTAAATTACAAAAACAACTTTTGACATTCTACATCATATTCAATATCTTCCTTCCAATGTGCATGTTTTAGTCATTTTTTTTATTTTAATAAATATTGGGATTTTAACAGCTATGAGGTCATTCATCCCTCGTGTTTTAGTAAGTTACACGAACAATACCTCGAGTTAAGTTATGAATTTTGAAAGTATTATATTTTTCAGACAACAAATTTGGTCTTCTCTTCACTCTAAACACCTCATTTGAGTCTTAGTTTAGAATTCTTTGTTATTTTATTATTTATTAAAAATTATTATTAGAAGAAGAATGAACAAGCTGGTAAAAATCTTCTATAAATAAACAAAATAGAATAGAATAAAATTAAAAATTAAAATTCACATTAGTTTTTGTATTTTTATTCGGTATACACCGAACAAGAAAATACATAACATCAAGTTAATTTAACATTGATACGTTTTTTGACTTTCTTACAGAAAGGTATAGTTGTCGGTCGATTTGGGAGATCCTTAATTATGGGTCTTAGATATACCTTTATAGGTACCTATCGAATCAGCTCGATGAGTTCAGACGATGTCAGTGTATTTGTGTGTATTGGTGTGATTTTTTGTAAACTTTGTTTTTTTATTTAAAGGTAGTTTAGAAAAAGTGTTTTTAGTTTTACAAGTTTTTTGTGCCGAGTGGGGAGAGGGCAGTAACAGTCACAGCGACTCAGAAGGTTAGAATTAGTTAAATAGAAGAAAGAAGGATTATATTGGTGTAACTTCAGTGTTCAAATAATGATACCTGAATGATGCCCATTTTTGCAATCACTAAAAAATCAACACTCAAAATGCGCGCAGTATGTCGGTAACGAACAAATTTGCTGTATGTGTTCAGTTCGATTTAATTTTGAACACCAAAATAAATCTGATTTTTCATCACAGAAAATTTAATAACAAATCATGCTATCATTTTGATCTCACTTTTTTGATCGATCATAATAAATGGAAGCTAAATTATGTCTCGTTTTGTTATCCTGGAAAAAACAAAACCAAAAAGTGCTTTCATTTTGGTTTCAATGCCTTATGTAGGTATTGGTTAGGTATCACCTTTCGACATATTGATGCTTCAATGAAACCTAATTTTGCTATCGGGAAATATACGATACTAAACTATGCTATCATTTTGGCATTGATAGCTCATTTTGGTTACTGTTTGCTATCGATTCTAGCATCAAAGTCTGCTCGGGAACGCATCCCGCAAAGGCTTCGTGCCGCAAGCCGAAATGTGCCGGGATAAGCACGGGGGTATCCTGACGGACAATCGTGAGGTGATCAAAAGGTGGAAGCAGCACTTCGATAAACACCTGAACGGCGCACATGAAGGATATCAAGACGGTGGGGGAAGGTACATCGCCGGCGTAGCCAACGACGAAGACGAGCCACTCCCAACGATGAGTGAAGTTAAGGAAGCCATTCGCCAGCTGAATAGAAACAAGTCGGCTGGAAAGGATGGCATCGCAGCTGAACTCATCAAAATGGGCCCGGACAGGTTGGCCGATTGCCTACACCGGTTGATAATCCGGATCTGGGACATAGAACAGCTACCGGAGGAGTGGAAGGAGGGGGTAATATGCCCCATCTACAAGAAGGGCGACAAATTGGACTGTGAGAACTACCGAGCGATCACTGTCCTCAACGCCGCCTACAAAGTGTTGTCCCGAATCCTACTCCGCCGCCTAACGCCACAAGCAAACAGATTCGTGGGAAGTCATCAGGCCGGCTTCATGGAGGGACGGTCAACGACTGACCAGATATTTACATTACGGCAAATCCTCCAAAAATGCCGGGAACACCAAGTCCCTACGCACCATCTATTCATCGACTTCAAAGCCGCATACGACACGATCGACCGTAACGAGCTATGGAAAATCATGGACGAGAACGGCTTTTCCGGGAAGCTGATCAGACTGATCAAGGCGACGATGGATGGAACGCAGTGCTGTGTGCGGATGTCGGGTGAATTGTCGAGTTCATTCGAATCTCGCAGGGGGCTTCGACAAGGTGATGGTCTATCCTGCATGTTGTTCAACGTGGCGCTAGAAGGTGTTATTCGACGAGCGGTGGGCGAAATGCGGGGCACGATTTTCAACAGATCCAGTCAACTTATCTGCTTTGCCGATGACATTGATATAGTCGGCAGATCATCTGCGGCGGTGGAAGACATCTACCGCAAACTGAAACGCGAAGCAGGAAGGATTGGGTTGATGATTAATACGTCCAAGACAAAGTACATGCTGGCCTGCGGATCCGAGACCGACCGAACCCGCTTGTCCAGTAATAACAAGGTCACGATTGACGGCGACGAGCTGGAGATAGTCGAAGACTTTGTCTATCTCGGCTCACTGGTGACCGCAGACAATGACACCAGCCGTGAGATCCGGAGGCGAATTATCAGCGGAAGTCGTGCCTTCTATGGACTCCACAAGCAACTGTGGTCGAGAAGACTTAGCCCTCGCACGAAGTGTAACCTGTATATGACGCTTATTAGACCGGTTGTTCTCTACGGGCACGAGACATGGATATTGCTCGAGGAGGACCTGCGTACACTCGGAGTATTTGAGCGACGAGTGTTAAGAACCATCTTTGGCGGCGTACAGGAGAACGGAGTGTGGAGGCGAAGGATGAACCACGAGCTCGCGCGCCTCTACGGCGAACCCAGTATCCAGAAGGTGGTGAAGGCTGGCCGGATACGCTGGGCGGGACATGTTGCGAGAATGCCGGACGACTGTCCTGCAAAACAGGTGTTCGCTACGAATCCGGTAGGAACAAGACGAGCGGGGGCGCAACGAGCGAGGTGGTAAGACCAAGTGGAGCGTGATCTGGCGAACGTGGGGTGCCCGAGAAATTGGAGAACGGTTGCTATGAACCGAGTGAATTTTAGGAATTATGTTCGTCAAGTTATGTCGTAAGACGGAATACTATGTAAATAAAATAAGGGGCTTCGACATAATTGACGATGATTTATTAAATTGACAAATGTTTTTTTAACAAAATTAGATGATATATTGTATTGATAGATGGTTCCTATTTTTATGAATGGAGATTCTATTATTCAATAAATTTAACATATCTACATGTGATTAAGCAAACACGAATGCCACAAGGATGGTAAAATATCGTCAATAAAAAAAAATACATGCTTTTAAAAAATTCAATGTTTGAGTGTTTTCATTTAGTTTGGCCATCTTTTTGATTGAGTGTTAATTGGCCTACATTTGAAAATTCCTACCGCTTTAAAAAGGAACGATTTTGTTTTTGAATTGAATGGGATTATTTATTGTATTGATGATTTCTCCTTTTGTGTCTCCTTCAACGTTATAACATCAAGTTGCGTTCAGACTCAACACAAACTAGAATCCTAGATGCCATGAAAAAATGTTCCCTTTTTGAATAATGTTGAAATTTTATTAAATTAAAATTATTTTTACAAACTAAAATTTTTCCATGGAAGGGGTAGTAAAGCACACCGGGTCAGCTAGAACAATATAAAACGAACGTATGAAAGTTGAAAAAACAGCATAAAGCTACCTTAGTGGAGGCAATATAGATACTTAAATTTATTTATTTTTTAACATGTTCGTCGCCATGAGACCCATATTCGGGTGACGGCTGTATTTCCTGAGAAGCCTCGTAACACCAAAAACGGGTGACACTTTGTTATTCAATTTAGCCACTCAGTTCAGACGTAGCAAATCTAGGATTTCTCCCCCTTTATTTTCTCGCTCCGAGAATTTTCTCGGGCCCAGCTAGTGAAACCATCAAAATAAGTATGGCAACGAACGTGTAAAAGCGACGATATCTATATCAATTGGACGTTATCTGACACCTTATTCGTACTCATTGGAAGAATGAAAAGAGTGCAAGATTTTGCTCTCATAGACTTCAAATCGTGGCCAGAGACTAGGGTCGCCTAGAGTTGTCCAATCGAAGTGATATTTTGGACAGATCTTTATTTTGATAATTTGGGTCAATCGAACACCCTTCATAAGTTGAAAAAAAAGTGCTAGAAAGGTTGCCCAAAAGTTAAAGTATCACTAGTTTACTGTGAGGTACTGACGTGATTGTTTTTAATGAAGATTATTATATGTAATTATTATGGAAAACAAACAACTAATAACGTGTAGCGCCGATGTGGTCCAGCGGATAGGCTGGCGCGAGTCTAGTTTTGGTATGTCAGATGTACTGGGTTCGATTCCCAGTATCGGCGAGAAAACTTTTGGGTTCGGATCCCATAAGTGGCTGACATGTTTTCGGCTGTGTTTCCTCTTATAACTGGTTATATAAAAAGAATGTTCAATCAGTTGCCAGATGGCCAGGTATATACACGGATTCCGGAATACCTGTTAGAAAAGGAGCCCTCCTGATTGACTTGTTTTTTATTAAATATCAGTTCATACGAAACCATGAGGTCCGAGTTTGGTGTACGCTAGAGTACCGTCAACTAGGGCAACATGCAACACTTTTCAACTTCTATGACTTGTTAAAACTTAATGTCCACAGATAATCATACCGCTTTTACATCAAAAAATTTAAGGTTGATGGGACATCAAATTGACGTAATAAGAAAAAATATTGGTTTCAGCAGTTATTTTTAAATTTACAAAATCAAGCGATTTTCACCCTACTAAGAAAAAGGGGTAAGTTGCCACAAACTTTGTTATAAATGAAAAATCAAATCAAAACGTTTGAAAATTTATAGTTTTTGATAAATTTGTTATGCCATATTGCATGAAGCACCAATTGCAGTAATTTTTGGTTATGTTCGAATCAAATTTTTCATTTTTATTGTCAAAAATGTTTTTAAGGAAAAACCGTAAATTTGCTGCAAGGCCGTGCGAACGGGGGGGGGGGGGGGGGTTTAGGGGTTTTACCCCCCCCCCCCCCCCCATGGAGATTTTTTCCAAGTAAAATTTTCAGTACAAGAAAAGAATTTATCGGAAATCACTTGATCCCAAAAGGTGTTTAAAAATGAGTGTTGACAAATATGTCAGAAATTTGGCTCGCCTCCGGCGGAATTTCATCTAAAATCATTCTCTAGGCTAACGACATTTCATTTTACGGATCTATATGACGTTCACGAGTTGAAATTAGTTAATTGGAGACGTAGATTTCGATTTGCAATTCAGTTAATACCTTTTGTATGAAACTCAAATCTTTGCACACATAAACTCTAAATAACTCGTGTTAAAAATTGGTTTTTACCAAGAAGTGTAACTAAACAAGTTTAACATTTGAAACCAACCAATTGAACTTCAAAATTCATTCATAGAATATTTATTTTACACATCACAAATTGGTAGCCATGTGAAAGGTGATGAACACGCACGATAGTCAAAATCCTAGTATCGATGACTATGACTAACCACTTTGATTGTTGAAAAAGCTAAATGTCATTAAAAATTTTATGCTGTTATGAAATAGTCCTTAAGAAACCAATTTCAGCCTCAATGGTATTTTTTGTTTCTTATTCCTTTGAATCCTAAACACCATATCCAAAAAGTTTTTGACATATTACTCAAGGCCTCAAATTTCACATTTTTCCTGCTGCCCAAATCGAAATATGCAATTAGGTTTTTGTCTTACAGCTTTGTTTTTTTTAATCACTTTTGAAAACAGGTGAAAATTATTTAAGAATTTCTTTTTTGACTTTTTTGATAAATCTTTGAAACATAAAAAATGAAAGAAAGGCTTCAAATCAAACCACTTTCCTCTAGATCGCAACTAATTTTGGTTTCTGCTAAAAGTGCTAAAGCAGTCTTCTACTTGTTCATGTTATTCCATTTAAATCAAATTTAATTTTAGATATTTTTAACGAAAAACAAATGCAGGTTTCATCAAATTGATAAAGTTAAATAATATCTTTTCTATTTAAAATTTTCTTACTAGAATCGGACATGCTGGAATGTTAATGATATATTCCAAGTTTATAAAAACTTTCGAATTTAACTTTTTTATATCATGCATCTTAATCATCATCATGATTATTCCTAAATAAACTAAATATAATGAACAAATAAGGAATCAGTTTTTTTTTATTTCATAAAGATTTGTTAGAACATCAGTTATCAATGATTGATTTCACTTAAAACTGATTCATTTTTAGACTTATAAACTCCACATCATCGATATTAGAAACGTATATTGTTCAACGTCTTATTTTGTTTAATATAAAATTCATTTAAAGTTACCGAATTTTATTTTTTTTAATTTTAAATTTTCTCATGAATTTTCCGATTTTTGTAGTCAAACATTTTTTATTTCTTTAGAAATAATTTAAATAAGTACCTCATTGTATTTCAAGTCTGCATTTTGGTGCTCTGAAAACATAATAAGCCTAATAATCTAAAAGAAAAACCTAGTTTCTACCTTTTGTCCTTTCTAGGACCCGGTATTTAAATTGATGGCTTTGAAATATTCAGAGCTTAAAATTTTAAACTATAAAACTTGCGCTTGAAGATTTATAAACGTTTTACTTATTTTTATTACTTTGAATGATCTGTTTTTTATCGTTATTGATTTTTTCATTTATGAAAAGATTCGAAATTATTCGAAGCAGCAACTTTAAAGCTATTGATATTTTTAACAAAACTTCAAATTAAATATTTTTATTTTTATAAGTTTCTTATTGATTTTTTAAGAAATCACCCATTTCCCAAACTGTACTTTGACAATAAAGCTTTCAATAGAGACTCCAGAAATAAATAAATAACTGAACATGTTGTTTTATAAATATATGAAGTAATAATTGTAAACTTCAGAAATGAACTAAACTGAAATAGTTTAGTTTTAGATTGATAACTGGACGAAATAAAAAATGATTTTATGTCTAATTTGATCACTGATACTCATTAGAGTGTCCGTCCCGGGATTTCCCGGGCGGGAATTCCCGGGAATTTGAAAAATTCGGGAATTCCCAATTCCCGGGAATCATAGTTTCATCCCCGGGAATTCCCGACATATATGAAATTATTATTCTGGAAAAGCCTGATAGCCTCCGGAATCATTCTTATTATTATTTTTGAAAATTTAGTCATACAAAACTCATTGAGAAAATGCCGATTCCTGGGGCAGGACATATTTGGGAGCCATTTGGTGCAATTTTTTCTATTCAAATAGATAAGTTTAAAAAGATTATATGTATTTCCACACCGTTTTCATTGAAAGAAAACCCACAACACTTCGAAAAATGTATGAAAAATCGCGCAGCAGGTAGGCAGATTGTAATTTCTCGAAAGTAAAATTTATGCACTTGTTTCCCTCTGGCTTTGAAAGCCAGATGAATTTCAAAACTTAAAAATGAAGAATACATCGTTTTTTTTATATGAAGAGCGAATATGTAAAGTGTTCAGAAAAACGAAAAAAGGTTGGAATAATCATACAAATCAAAAGAGAATTCTTTTTATTAACCCCTAATTGCATGAATGAATTCTTCATTTGACTTATTCAGGTTATTTTATAGTTCGTTTGACTGTTTTAAATTTATTATTTATTTAAGTTTGATTAAAAATAAGTTAAAAAACATTATGAAGAGTACAAAACGTTCGATATGCTATGTATATCAGAATCAAAGTGCATATATTTTACATGTTATTGAATGTTTCCCGGGATCCCGGGAATTCCCGGGAAACAGGTCACCAGATTTCCCGATTCCCGGTAACGGAAAAATGGCCGGGAAATGGACACTCTAGTACTCATGAAATAAAGTTGATATTCTTCTTTGTATCAAATTAAATTTAATCATCAAGTAGGTAGGTATTCTCTCAAGTTCAAAATGGATTTTTTTCCTTATCAAGATTTCACAAAAATGGTGATTAAATATTTCTTCAAATTTAAAATATTACAGTGGAGTTTTTCAATCAAGCCTTCGATTAAAAATGAAGGAAAGGAATGTTAACTAAGACAATTAATAAACAAAAATTATAGTTTTGCTGAACAATTTTAAATCATGATTAATTTCTTATCTTTTCTGAAATTTATTTTAGAATTCAGATTAAGTTTCTTTTTTAATCTAGGTTAAATTGATGAATTTTATTTCTATTATTCTTATGCCCGAATCTTTTATTCAAAATTTTAATTAGCATTCGTTTTCTGTGTTTTCAGAAATACTGATGTTACATTTGTAAACTTGATTGCCTCGTATTTGTTTTTAAGCAAATGTCTAGTTCAGAAAAAGAAACATTATTTTCAATAATTTATTGATGATTTGCCGGAGAGAGCAATGATTCAAAACTTTGAAAATCTTGAATTTGAATTTTGAATTTTGAAACCCCCCCCCCCCCCATGAGCGGGTCCTTCGCACGGGCCTGATTTGCTGCATACATTTAGGGGTAAAAAAATCTACAAAATATTCTATGAGCTGAAATCATGAACAAAAATCTTAGGATGGATAAAATTTTAATGTTTCAAACGCGTTATGCAAAACAATCATATCCCAGCATATGGAAACGAGATTTATGAGATTTAGTTCTGTTTTGCATTTTATTGCATTTTGTTGCATTTTGCTCCAGACAGTTAACTAAATTATAAAAATATTTATTTAAAAAAAATGGGTGATTGTCCGAAAAATATTATTACACCAACAGTGTTGATATAGGATAATGAAAGCACTATAAAGTTTGTAGGTGATATCATTAAACCAATCCGTCATACTGGGTAACAGGCCCGTGCGAAGGACCCGTCCATGGGGGGGAGGGAGGGTTTCAAAATTCAAATTTAGCTAAAAAAATAACAAAAACAAAAATAAACAATAAATAAGGAAATTTATTTCTAACACCATTTTTTACTCATAAATATCCCACAAACTAAAAAAATAATAGATTTTACTGATAAAATAAATCAAAATTTTTAAAAACAAATCATAATGAAAGTTTCAAATTAATGCTATTTTCGGAAAATCTTTGATAATTTTTTTCAAAATGATGTTCTTCATTCTGAACTAGAAATTTGCTTCAAAATAAATTTTCAGCAGTCTAGTTTTCAGATTTGAAATTTATATTCTCGAAACACAGATTTAAAAAAATGAATTGTAAAATAAACGTCAGATAAGGTCAAAAAAAAATCATGATTAAAAATTGTTATGAAAATAATAATGATTGTGATTCATGTATATTTACTTTTCTTTTCTTTATTTTGAAGGGTTGCTTGAAAATTTTTTTTATAGTATTTTGAATTTAAAAAAAAATTGAAAAGTAAATTTTTGATTTAAAAAAAATCAATTTGAACTTAGAAGGATTTATTCAAAAGTTGATGATTGAATTTAATTTGATAAAATAGAAGGTATTTAATATTATTCCAAGAGTGCCAGTGATCAAAGTTAAAGATAAATCCATTTCCTAAAATAAAATTCTTCCAGTTATCAAAATAACAGGCCAAAAAGGTCATTTTTTAAGTTCTGAATATTAACTTCATAAATCATGTTCAATTCAACTGACAAAAAACATGTTGGAAAATGGATAATTTCGTGGATGATCTTTAAGAAAAAAAATAAAAATAAGGAATTCCATGTTTCGTTGTAAATATTTGAAGAACGTATCAAATATAAATTTAGTTAGCAAAGCGCATCCAAACTTAGGTTTAAAGTTGCGATTTCGAATCATTTTTCGAACTTTTCAAAGATTTATTAAAACATTATTTTATTTGTTTTTTATTTACATAGTATTCCGTCTCACGACATAACTTGACGAACATAATTCCTAAAATTCACTCGGTTTATAGCAACCGTTCTCCAATTTCTCGGGCACCCCACGTTCGCCAGATCACGCTCCACTTGGTCTAACCACCTCGCTCGTTGCGCTCCCGCTCGTCTTGTTCCTACCGGATTCGTAGCGAACACCTGTTTTGCAGGACAGTCGTCCGGCATTCTCGCAACATGTCCCGCCCAGCGTATCCGGTCAACTTTCACCACCTTCTGGATACTGGGTTCGCCGTAGAGTCGCGCGAGCTCGTGGTTCATCCTTCGCCTCCACACTCCGTTCTCCTGTACGCCGCCAAAGATGGTTCTTAACACTCGTCGCTCGAATACTCCGAGTGTACGCAGGTCCTCCTCGAGCAATATCCATGTCTCGTGCCCGTAGAGAACAACCGGTCTAATAAGCGTCATATACAGGTTACACTTCGTGCGAGGGCTAAGTCTTCTCGACCGCAGTTGCTTGTGGAGTCCATAGTAGGCACGACTTCCGCTGATAATTCGCCTCCGGATCTCACGGCTGGTGTCATTGTCTGCAGTCACCAGTGAGCCGAGATAGACAAAGTCTTCGACTATCTCCAGCTCGTCGCCGTCGATCGTGACCTTGTTATTACTGGACAAGCGGGTTCGGTCGGTCTCGGATCCGCAGGCCAGCATGTACTTCGTCTTGGACGTATTAATCATCAACCCAATCCTTCCTGCTTCACGTTTCAGTTTGCGGTAGATCTCCTCCACCGCCGCAGATGATCTGCCGACTATATCAATGTCATCGGCAAAGCAGATAAGTTGACTGGATCTGTTGAAAATCGTGCCCCGCATTTCGCCCACCGCTCGTCGAATAACACCTTCGAGCGCCACGTTGAACATCATGCAGGATAGACCATCACCTTGTCGAAGACCCCTGCGTGATTCGAATGAACTCGACAATTCACCCGAAATCCGCACACAGCACTGCGTTCCATCCATCGTCGCCTTGATCAGTCTGATCAGCTTCCCGGAAAAGCCGTTCTCGTCCATGATTTTCCATAGCTCGTTACGGTCGATCGTGTCGTATGCGGCTTTGAAGTCGATGAATAGATGATGCGTAAGGACTTGGTGTTCACGGCATTTTTGGAGGATTTGCCGCAATGTGAATATCTGGTCCGTCGTAGACCGTCCCTCCATGAAGCCGGCCTGATGACTTCCCACGAATCTGTTTGCTTGTGGCGTTAGGCGGCGGAGTAGGATTCGGTACAACACTTTGTAGGCGGCATTGAGGACAGTGATCGCTCGATAGTTCTCACAGTCCAATTTGTCGCCCTTCTTGTAGATGGGGCATATTACCCCCTCCTTCCACTCCTCCGGTAGCTGTTCTATGTCACAGATCCGGATTATCAACCGATGTAGGTAATCGGCCAACCTGTCCGGGCCCATTTTAATGAGTTCAGCTGCGATGCCATCCTTCCCAGCCGACTTGTTTCTATTCAGCTGGCGAATGGCTTCCTTAACTTCACTCATCGTTGGGAGTGGCTCGTCTTCGTCGTTGGCTACGCCAGCGATGTACCTTCCCCCACCGTCTTGATCTCCTGCATGTGCGCCGTTCAGGTGTTCATCGAAGTGCTGCTTCCACCTTTTGATCACCTCACGATTGTCCGTCAGGATACCCCCGTCCTTATCCCGGCACATTTCGGCTTGCGGCACGAAGCCTTTGCGGGATGCGTTGAGTTTCTGATAGAACTTTCGTGTTTCTAGGGAACAATGCAGCTGCTCCAGCTCCTCGTGCTCCTCCTCCTCCAGACGGCGCTTTTTCTCCTGGAAAAGTCGGACTCGCTGCCTCTTCCGCTGTCGGTGATTTTCCACATTTCGACGGGTGCCTCTTTGCACTACTGCCGCCCGCGCGGCATTTTCTTCGTCCATCACCCTCCTACACTCCTCGTCGAACCAGTCGTTCCGTCGAGATCGCTCCACATAACCGATGACGTTCTCCGCCGCACTGTTGATGGCTGTTTTGATGGTATCCCAACAGTCCTCGAGAGGGGCTTCGTCAAGCTCGCCCTCTGCCGGCAGCGCTGCTTCGACCGATTGCGCGTAGTCTGCCGCGACCTCAGGTTGCTTCAGTCGCGCGATATTTAACCGAGGCGGGCGCCGGTTTCGCGTGTTGTTCACTACGGAGAGTTTTGGGCGCATCTTCACCATCACCAGATAATGGTCCGACTCGATGTTGGCGCCCCGACAGGATCTGACGTCGATGATGTCCGAAAAGTGCCGGCTGTCGATCAAAACGTGGTCGATCTGTGATTGCGTTTGGTACGGTGATCTCCAGGTGTACTTGTGTGGGAGGCGGTGCTGAAAAAAGGTACTACGTACGGCCATTCGTTTGGAGGCGGCGAAATCAATAAGTCTAAGCCGTTTTCGTTGGTCAGCTGGTGCGCGCTGAACCTTTCAATTGTCGGTTTAAATTCCTCCTCCTGGCCGACCTGAGCATTGAAATCCCCGATGACGATCTTGATATCATGTTTTGGGCAACGGTCGTATTCACGCTCCAGCTGCGCGTAGAATTCGTCTTTGTCGTCACCGGTACTTCCGAGGTGAGGGCTGTGCACGTTGATGATGCTGATGTTGAAGAACCGGCCCTTGATTCTCAACCGGCACATTCGTGAGTTGATCGGCCACCACCCGATCACGCGCTTTTGCATCTTTCCCATCACTATAAAAGCTGTTCCAACCTCGTGTGTGTTGCCGCAGCTCTGGTAGATGGCACGACCATCTGGATACGTTCGTACCGTGGAGCCCTTCCAGCATACCTCCTGCAGCGCTACGATGTCGAATTTGCGGCTCTTCAATTCGTTGGAGAGCACGTGGGTACTGCCCACAAAATTTAGAGATCGGCAGTTCCATGTTCCAAGTTTCCAATCGCTAGTCCCTTTTCGTCGCGTGGGTCTTTGCCGATTTCCATCCGAAATTTGTTGTTCGTTGTTCGTTGCTTATGTTTTTTGTAGTCACAGGCTCGCAAGGCCCGCAGCTAACCCCACTATCTCGCAGGAGGACCGTCGTGATGTTGCTGTTTTGGGTCCCGAACACCACCAGGACGCTGTTGCACTCCGCACGCCGCCCCTGACATGGAGAACAGACGCGTACGAAGCCCCCTAACTCAGTCTGCATGCGACCAAAGCATCCACCGGGGTTGGGTACCCGATCTCCGCTAAGGTTGCTCGCACTCCAGCTAGCACCACGGGGAGGTAGAGAATCGGAGTTGCAGACAAGAGGTGATATGACCACTACCCGAGGGTTGGGTGTATGGGGTCTCGAGTTGCACATTGTCTACTTCACTAGCCCAACATAATAATCATTTTAAAAAAACATGGTTTTATATTACAAAAATAAAAGAAACGTTTAAAATTTTCAATCGAAGGTTTTAAATTTCAGATTAAAAGCTTTGAAGGTTTTGTCATTTTCAATTGAAGCATTGGGTTCTGGAAAGAACACGAGTTAGAAACAATGTTTTTTCTTATTAAAAATTTAGATTTAATGGCTTAGGTTTTCAGAACACAAAAATTGAGAATTGAAAATAAAGACAAACTTTCTAAAAAATAATGTGTTCAAATTTAAAATTAAATTTATTAGGAAATACAAAAAAAAACAGTTCTTTAAAAATTAATTAATTTCTTTGAAAATAAAATAAAGATGAAAAATAGATGTCGTTAAATGAAGTAAAGTAAAAAAAATTAAATTCTTTTTTGAAACGGTAGATGAAAGTTGATAACTGATTTAAAACTTTTGTTTTAAAACGTTATGTTTTTGATTTAAAGTCTTGTCAAAAAATTGTGGAAATTTCTTAAATAACTATTTTATAAGTTATTTCAATAGCGAAAACTGATAGAAAATTGCATATTAACATTCAGGATACCCAAATTAGTCCAAATGCCTTCAATTTATCAAGGAAATTTTTAATGTGAAGTTGAGCATTTTGAAGAACGAGAAACAAAAAATAAAATTAAAACTAAATTGATTTCTTACAGAATATCTCATATCAGCGTTACATTTGTAATGCCATATACGATTTTTTAATTAAAAGTTTAGTAATAAATAGGAGGACATATGTACGTTAAAGTTTTTTTTTTGTTAATTCTGTTTACCACCGTGAGAAAGAAATGCCTGTTACATGGCTACCGACTTGTTGATGTATAAAATTAGTATTCGATGAATTAATTTTGAAGTTAAAATGGTTGGTTTCTAACTCTGAACTTGTTGAGTTGCAATTCTTCACGAAAAACCCATACTAACGATGAGTTAGGGTTTTTGTATGTCAAATTAAGAGTTTCAATACAAAAGGTTGATTGACTTTTGACTTGAGTCAAATCAAAATTAAGAATTAAAAATAAGTTTCAATTCGTCAACGTCACATAGTGTAGTAAAATGAAGACTAAACTCCACGGGAGGCGAGCCAAATTTCTGAATAGCTTGTAAACACTTATTTTTAAACAACTTTTTAAATCAAGAAATTTTCCATTACTAAGGTGAAAATTTGTCTTGGAAAAAATCTCCATGGGGGGAGTTAAACCCATAAATCCCCCCCCCCCCCCTCCGTTAGCACTGCCTTGCTGGGTATAGTTTTTTTACGGCAATGAAAAATGTAAAAATTTGTACATCTATTGCTAAATTTTTGAATTTTTTTATGAGAATCAAAAACTTTTAAAAACTCTTCCACGATGTTAAAAACTACGTCATCATCAATTTGTAATCATTCAATGATAATTTTTTTACAGTATATTGGAATGAAAATTGAATGAGTGTTGTGGTATACAAATGTTGCATCTAACCCTGCTTTTGCATGATAGCCCGTTTGACGGTACCTAAAATTTGCATGGTAAATTTGAAAGCTGTGGAATGTTATGTGCTGCAGGCTGAAATTGATCCTAGGCCTAGAACAAGGTCCCATGCCAAATTTGGATCAGATCGGATCACGGGAAGGGCTCGCTCAACAAGCCTGAAGTTTGAATGACTATATTGAGACATTTTGTTCGGGAGGAACATGAAAAACCAGTTCCTCACCAATAGCTTTGGTCCTCTTGAACCGATTTCTTTTAAATACAATTTTTATTGAAGTTTAAATTTTGACAAATATTTCATCCGATGATTGTATTTCTATAAGAGTTAAGATAAAAATGTAATTTAGCTTAAAAAATGGGATAACTTTTTTAAGGATGGTAAGTATTAATCATTGTCAATGAGTAAATGTACGACCGCCCCGACCGGAAAACTAAATTTGATACTCATGCTTTTTCGTCAAATGATGATCGATTTCAATTATTTTTGTTGTGATAGATTGCAAAATCTTTTGGTTTTTTATCTTCAATTCATATTCGGTTGCAAATCATTTTAACAGGGTGGTTTGAAGAGTATAGTCCAGGCGAAACTGTGGGGGAGATTTGGATTACTGATATCCATTTCCTGTTTTATTCATTTCTTTTAGGGAAAATTAACTAACTAAACATATAATTTTCTCGCTGAAAATATTACAGACTGTAATTATGATAATGATGATGATTATACAGGGTTCGGCAATTGAAGTGCTACATTGGAACTAACAAATAATTTGATCCAAACAAAAACTTTTTCTTTCAAATTTAATACGATTTACATCAAAACAGTTCATTTTTTGAAAATCTATTGGTGCCTTTCGATTTTTTTGTCCATGAGCTTAACCACTCGCTGCAGATGCTCAAGGCTCATATTCTAAAAAGACCACAGGTGGTTTTTGTGGTATTTTTTCCCATTACTCAACTAGATGGCCCTTCAGAACTTCCAACCCGTCATGTTTTGTGGAGTAGACTTCGGACTTCTGTATACGGTAGACAGCCAAGTCCATTGGGTTCAGGTCCGGCGAACTCCCCGACCACTACGTATTCGAAATTAACCCTCGAAAAATAAATTCGCACACAAAATTGGGACCTCTTTCCTTGGTAAGCCAATGTGAAATTCTGCTGAAAAACCACCAACCAAAACCAAAATTGGGACATGTCCACAGTTCGAGGACATGCCGTAGAAATATTTTCGATACGTAAATTGATTGATTTACATCTCTTTAGGGTGTTCGGTTTGTTTTCACCAGGAAAGTACGGGTGATTCCGACCCAGACCTTTAATAAGACAGATTTCTGTCGTCTTGTGGCTTTTAATACGTTTGCAAAGGTTCGTGATCTTTCTGGCAACCAAAATCTGTAGTTCTGTTTTTCACGAACCGCTGTACGGCGACGAATTCATCGGCAGAAAACACGATATTCTCCAAATATTTCATGCGCTGACCGCGTCCATAACAATCGATACAAAAAATTGAGTTAAAATATTTCAGTTCAATGTGGTACAACTTTAACAATAATTATAAAAAAAAAGTCATTTTATAGGGTTTTTATTGCACTTCAATGAAAAAATACTTAAAAATCATTCGTCAGCTTTTCGGATGAATTTTCGAACTTATTTTGTGATACCACCCATCATTTTCTGCACAGTATTGCTGGTAACCTCATTCGCCATCTTGTCCCACCACTTTTCCATTTGAGCGGGTTTTTTTCATGGTTCTGCCACATTTCTTCAGTTTGCCCTTAACTATTGCCCAATATTTCTCGATGGGACGAAAATCCGGATGATTTGGTGGATTGATACTTTTTCCAACAAAATCGATCTTGTTCTCCTTATTCCACTTAACGACATCCCGGCTGTAGTGGCAGCTTGCCAGGTCCGGCCAGGACTTCACCGGACCTTTGTGGGACCGAATTAATGGCAAAACCCTCTTCTGGAGACATTCTTCTTTGTAAACATTTCCATTAATTGTGTCTCCAGTGATGAAAATCTTAGTCTTCTTCCCACACACAACTACAGATCCCTTGCCAAATCTTCAACTTACGAGCAAATTTATCTGCGAAAACAAACTTGAATCCTCCCAACATTCCCTTTATGCTTCACAAGGTAAATTTTGTTACCAGGTATT
Source organism: Uranotaenia lowii (assembly GCF_029784155.1). Lineage (NCBI taxonomy): Eukaryota > Metazoa > Arthropoda > Insecta > Diptera > Culicidae > Uranotaenia > Uranotaenia lowii. The sequence continues at coordinate 45,279,452 of NC_073693.1, forward strand.
TGTCCAAAATCCATTTTGACGTAAGTTTCGTCGTTCATCAAAATGCATCCGTTGTACTTGGTCAACACTTTCTCGTACAACTTCCTTGCCCTGGTTTTGGCAACCAGATTTTGTATCAGCGTCCTGTTGGGGTGTTTGCTTGCATGATGCGACTGCAAGCCTTCTCGCAAACAAATTCGTCGAGCTGTACTGTGGTTCTTCTTGAACTTTTCCGCCAAATCACGCAAGGAGATTCCAGGATTATTGTGAACTGATCCAATTACCTTCGCTCGCAGCTTCCGTCCCAGTTGGCGGATCGTTATTGAAAAACTTATCCGGTACAACTGTGTTCAATGTTTACTCTTGGGCTCGAACTCGCGGACATCGGCTCAGGAGACAACAGACTTGCCAACTGAGCTATATCACAAGCCCTAGCTTCAGGTCATATGTTCCAATTTTACGCCTGGTTTGTTTTGCTCGTTCCACCGTAAGGGTCTCGTACAGGTAATGTTGAAGCACCGAATTTACAGTCCATTTTGAATATTTCAGGAATTTCGCGATCTTTACACCTGACCACGTCGGTTTCTCTACGTGAGAGTGCAGAATTTTCTCTCGCCTTTCGCGTTCCATCGTCGATAACTTTTGACTGACTGCTTCAATCTTGATGAAGTTTTCACAAGTAAGTAAACAAACCATCCGGATCAAAACACTGTCAATTGGTTTGCGATGTGACAACTAGGGGCGCTGCAGTAAATGAAAAGATGCGACCAAATTCTATGTGAAACAGACTTTATGCAATTTAAAAAAAAATGCCAAAAACATTTCTCAGCGGAAATTTTTTTTTCTTTGAAAATCATAAAATTATGCTTCTGTGATATTTCAGCAAAAATCATTATGTTTGATTTAGTTCATCTTCTCTAAAAGATTTGAAGAAAACGGGAAAAGCAGATCAGCAAATCTCCTCCGAAGTTTCGCCTGCAAACGATCATGTGAATATTATTGAATTGAAAAAATCTAAAGATTTTGCAATCCATTGCAACGAAAATGGTTGAAATCGGTGATCATTTGACGAAAAAGCATGAGCTTCAAATTGAGTTTTCCGGTCAGGGCGGTCGTATATTTTGACGCCTTATTGACAATGATGAATACCATCCTTATAGATGTTATCCCATTTTTGAAGCTTAGTTACTTTTTTTTCTTAACTTTTATCGAAATACAATTTTGGGATGAAATATTTGTAATAATTAAAACTTATAGAACAATTGTGTTCAAAAGAAGTCGCTCAAAAAGGATTGGTGAAAAACTTTTTCATGTTCCTCCCAAACAAAATGTCTCAAAATCCCATAAAAACTTCAGGCTCGTTTAGCGACCCCTTCCCTTAGTTCGATTTGCCCCAAATTTGGCATGGGAACTTGTTCTAGGCCTAGGATCAATTTAAGCCTTCAGCGCAAAACTTTTTCAAATGTTTGGTCATTTGGGGCAGTCTCGTGTACGCGCTACATCGAAGATTTGTCGAACTCAATATTTGAAAAAAATGCACATACTTAGGTAGCAACTGAGGTTAATCCGTGCACCCATGGTGGTTGAAGAAAGAAGAACAAACAACTAATAACGTTGATTAGTTTGTAAAATAACAACAACTAATGATTGTTTTCAAATGATTTTTTAAGTTTATCAGAGGTATTTAAACAATTCGTGAATTACTAGTAATTACTAATAACGACAGCCATCTTCAGGGAAAAGTTTCATTCAAATAAAAGTGAAACTCAAACAACGAATCCTTCACTAGCCGAACCATGCTTAAACAATACTGGATAACGCTTCTATTACTAACTTTTCAGGATGGGACGTTAGCTGGCATATCATTGAGGGAAGTTTCTCAAGTTGACGAATCCACCGATTGGCTAAAAAACGCAATCCAGTACATCGCAACCACTTCGGAAGGTTCGACGGACGTTGTGCTGGACGCCGAGCTTGAGATGATTTGGAAGATTGAACAAATTGTTGAATCAGTTCGTCGTTGGCTAGCGGAAGTTCCCCTCAGTAAGACTGAATCGTCAGTACCGAATCATGGTAAAACAAAATCAATCCACATTCATACCTGTAAAGACACTGCACAGCTGAATCTGAAGATAAGCCCAGAGGTCCCAACAATTCCTGCCAGGAGCAGGCACTACGAATACCACCTGCTACTAGTAGAGGGAGAAGTTACTAGCGAGTTCAAGTTCTCGGCAAGGCTTCTATCTCCCGGTCATGTTCTGGTTCTGGATGTCGGTACGAATGCCATGGTAATTCATCGAATTTCTAAGAGCGGGCGGCAGACTCGTCTCTTCTTCGGAAACCATTCGAACTACGACATTTTCGAAGATCTTCAAGATTATTTGAACTATGAAGTTCAGCTGTGGATGATAGTTCATGCATTGCTAATGTATAGAAACCGAAAGGGACAACTTCGCGGAATAGATATCAATTCACTGGAGGCGATTTTTGATTCATTACGAATACGTTATCAATTGAATTTCTACTGGCCAAAGCAAACGAGTATTTCAGAGATAACCAATTTTTTTAATAGAAAGATGGAAGCTGGAGAAATTGACATTATTGCACGGGATACCACGAGTCTTCACGGCGAAAATTTGTTCATCCGCGACAGCTATACGACCTGTCTAATTGTCCCGAAGAGATTGGATAAAGATTTTTTCTACCATCTGCTGCGTCCATTTGAGGTGAACATCTGGATCGTGATTATTGCGATTATCATACTGGACATGGTTTTGGTGCTCTTTTTTCCGAGGGCATTCCCTCGCAACTTGATCATGATACTTCTGTTCGGATACTCGACGGCTGACTATCGACAAACGCGTTGGACACGATTCTATTGCCTTGCTTGTGGCTTTTTTCTCTTTCTGCTGTCAAAATCGTATCTGACCAAAAATATTATCAGCATGACGGTTCACAAACCCATTCCGGAAATCAACACCATCGAAGAGTTCATCGAAAGTGGTATTGAACTAGCAATTCCTGCAGATCATCAATTAATTATGAAGACATACGGTGAGCTCATGCGATCCAATATTGTTTGGATAGAAACGTCCAAATTTAGATACGACCTGCGCAGCTGTCGATACGCCTATTTGCAAAGCTGCAAAAATGGTAAATCTGCCATCGATCAAGAGGCAGCGTTGCTGTCCAAAAAGTATGGATCCAAAGTTCGTCGTACATATTATTTGCTGGACCTTAACAGTGGAATCAATTGGCAACATTACGAGGCGAGGTATGACTTCGGACTGGTCAGCAGAATTTCCTACAAACTGATGCAATTGCACGAAGCCGGATTTTGGGACAAATGGATCAAAGAGAATGAACGTGCTGTTGAGCCTCAACTGCCGTACGAACTGCGGGATGAAAATGGGATCATAACCTGGACGGATATTGGAGCGGTTTGGATAATGGCTGGCACAGGGTATGCCATTTCCATTTTGGTTTTTTTGGTGGAAAAAGTCATATCTTGGAGTTCGTTTTGTAGAAAATACCTGATCAAACGGAAACATTTGAAAAAGTGAGGAATTAAAAATTGATTGTTAACAAGGTTTCGGCACACAAAAAAAAACAAATATTAAAAATTCCACACGAATGATGAGATCAGATGCAAGAATTCACTAATTTTATTGCTTTTGATTGTTTACAATCTTGTTGAATAGCACAGACATTCAATGAAATAAAGCTATTTAGTCACGAAAATAATATCTCTCTTAAAATTTATTTTTTTAAAAAATTAAAGTCATTATAAAATTATTTTTATTTACAGATATTGTCATTTTTGTCATTTTTGTCATTTTTGTCATTTTTGTCATTTTTGTCATTTTTGTCATTTTTGTCATTTTTGTCATTTTTGTCATTTTTGTCATTTTTGTCATTTTTGTCATTTTTGTCATTTTTGTCATTTTTGTCATTTTTGTCATTTTTGTCATTTTTGTCATTTTTGTCATTTTTGTCATTTTTGTCATTTTTGTCATTTTTGTCATTTTTGTCATTTTTGTCATTTTTGTCATTTTTGTCATTTTTGTCATTTTTGTCATTTTTGTCATTTTTGTCATTTTTGCAATTTTTGCCATTTTTGTCATTTTTGTCATTTTGTCATTTTTGTCATTTTTGTCATTTTTGTCATTTTTGTCATTTTTGTCATTTTTGTCATTTTTGTCATTTTTGTCATTTTTGTCATTTTTGCCATTTTTGTCATTTTTGTCATTTTTGTCATTTTTGTCATTTTTGTCATTTTTGTCATTTTTGTCATTTTTGTCATTTTTGTCATTTTTGTCATTTTTGTCATTTTTGTCATTTTTGTCATTTTTGTCATTTTTGTCATTTTTGTCATTTTTGTCATTTTTGTCATTTTTGTCATTTTTGTCATTTTTGTCATTTTTGTCATTTTTGTCATTTTTGTCATTTTTGTCATTTTTGTCATTTTTGTCATTTTTGTCATTTTTGTCATTTTTGTCATTTTTGTCATTTTTGTCATTTTTGTCATTTTTGTCATTTTTGTCATTTTTGTCATTTTTGTCATTTTTGTCATTTTTGTCATTTTTGTCATTTTTGTCATTTTTGTCATTTTTGTCATTTTTGTCATTTTTGTCATTTTTGTCATTTTTGTCATTTTTGTCATTTTTGTCATTTTTGTCATTTTTGTCATTTTTGTCATTTCTGTCATTTTTGTCATGTTTGGCATTTTTGTCATTTTTGTCATTTTTGTCATTTTTGTCATTTTTGTCATTTTTGTCATTTTTGTCATTTCTGTCATTTTTGTCATGTTTGGCATTTTTGTCATTTTTGTCATTTTTGTCATTTTTGTCATTTTTGTCATTTTTGTCATTTTTGTCATTTTTGTCATTTTTGTCATTTTTGTCATTTTTGTCATTTTTGTCATTTTTGTCATTTTTGTCATTTTTGTCATTTTTGTCATTTTTGTCATTTTTGTCATTTTTGTCATTTTTGTCATTTTTGTCATTTTTGTCATTTTTGTCATTTTTGTCATTTTTGTCATTTTTGTCATTTTTGTCATTTTTGTCATTTTTGTCATTTTTGACATTTTCGTAATTTTTTTTTTCAATTTTGTAATTCTTGTCAGGTTTGTCATTTTTTTTCAACTGTCGCGAATGCCATAAGAATGGTAAATCGACTATAATCGAAACAAAAAAAAATTCTCACTATAAATTTCAACTAGGTATCTCATAACATTGGACCATGTCAAACTCTCACGAATCATCTTCGTCACGCTGGGATGGGCATCCGAGATCGATTGTTCCGCCAGCACTTCTCGAGGATATCATCATCGGGGAAGCAAAAATAGACAAAACATAGCAAAACAGCTCAAACATAAATAACACCAAGCTTTTGTCGAAATAGACTTAAGAAACTGAGATGATTCCTTCAGTCATCCCGGTGCTGTGTATTTGTTTTTTGCTTCGGACCCTATTCCGATTTCGTGCCCTACGAAGGATTACATCCGTTTTGTTGAAGGGTTTATTTCTCAACCCTTTCACTTTTTATCCTCCCCAGGGTCTGGCTAGAAGAGGTTTCCGTTTTCTTAACCCACCACACGTTGTCGTCAGTTGCGTAACAGAAGGCAGATGAGTCACATTTTTTTCCGAAGGATATTGTAAAAAATCGGAAAGAGCAGTTGTGCGTTTTAAAGGGTAAACTCTTGAGACCTACTTTTATGCTGTAAGACAGTAGATGAAGAACTTGATTTGTTCATTTTATCCTTGAATCGATTTCATTTTGTTGAAATATTTTTCAATCTTCTTATGAGACTATTTTTTAAATAATCAATTAATTTTGGAAGATTTAATCAAGGGAAGAGATATTTGATTTTAAGCTTAACTGGGATTTTTGTATCAATTGAAATTTACGGTTGCAGAAAACATTCCTCCCAAACAGCCCCAGAGAACCCACAGGGGGTTGATAAAATTAAACCGTTAAAAACTTCTCAAGCCTTGAATAATCTATGTCGAAAGACCATCCCCAGAAAATCACCAGATCTCCTACTAGGAGCAATTTGCATAACTCCCGGCAATAATCAATCGCTAAGTCCCGAAAATTTATGCGCAGCTGATTAAATTAGGGATAGCCACCACGACCAATTTCGATGCCAACAATTAATTCCCGCTGGGATTTCGTTTTTTCAGACATTGTAGCCAGTGCCTTCGGGTTGTTGCAAGAGTGTAGAAACGTCAAGTTGACATCCTGCAGTTAATGCATGCAAATTTCTGTGGACCTCCGGCCGGTAGAATTAACAAATCTTGAGAAATCCTTTGCCCTGGTTTTTCAGTTTTTTCTTGTTAGATTATTTGATCGAAGAAATCCGAAACGCAAGGGTCCTTTCCGATTTCTGTAGCCCCTTTCTGAAAGAAATTGAAGAAGGGTAGTGAAAAAACTCGTCAATGAATCGATATGCAAATTGTGCATTCAATCGGATGCCTGCATGCATAAATCATAAGCAACATGCATGTGATTTCACCAATCGACTTTGGAATGACAGGAACGATGCGTGAGAACTATAAATCATTTTTCGGGGATGAGTTAGGACTAGGAGGAATACAAATTCAGTTTATTTGATACTTGCACTTTCATGGATCGGTGAAATAGGGTGACCATTTGACCGCTGACAAAATTGACTTTTGCTCCCATATGTTTTTCGATGCCTTTTGAGTCACCACTCACCAGGAATCAGTGTAAAATTTCAGTTGATGCCTTAATTAGCGCAACGCGTTTTAATTTGGTATAGAAAATTGGATGGATGATTTTTTCATTAATTATCCACAATTCAAATACGTTTGAATTAAGTTTGTCATTAATTATAGGTTTGCCTATTTTTTTGACTTCATTTCCTACCTTCTGTAAATTGTATCATATGACAAAAAAACATAAACAAATTATACAATCCTTAATTCAGAATCAATAATATATTATTAGAGAATTTCAAAGGCAGTAAATCCATACTAAACCAATAATGAGTCCTTCATTTCTGGATAATTTGAGACCAATTGGTGGATTTCGAATTGCTAGATCCTACAAAATCCTGTATGACTTTGTTTCTATATTTTCTTTTTTTTAAATAAGTTTAATCTCAATGTAGGGAAGAGTGAAACATCATGGGCCGCTTTTTTTTGCTTCATAACTTCTTTGTTATAAAAGATGAAAAGAAAAAGAAATAAATCGAAGGGTTTTCTACATTTTTAAGGTATCATTTGGCATTTTTTTTAATATTAATTTCCCGAATTCTGATTATTTAATAAAAGCTTTTTTTTGAATTTTGAAAAACTGTGGGGAAACGTGGGGCACCAAATCCAAATTGACAAGATAACGTGCCAATGTTATGAGTTGATAGAAAATTTGAATTTCATAGTTATTTTCAGATGAGAAAACAAAAAAGAGAGTTGTGCATGATCGAATAGTTCCTGATTCCTGGCTAGCGAACGTTTCGTCAAAATTCCTTATTTATGATTTAATTTCGTCTCTACCGCATAAGAAAAGATAGACAAAACATTTTTTATAACTCTTCATTTGGCTTAAAAAAACTTAACAGATAATAATTACGTATTTTAAGTTCTGAATATGTATGAAAACAACCAAATATAGGTGGCCCAAGATACCCCACAAAATGTGGCCCACGATTCCCAACAAGCAATGATTTGCAAATTGGTGGCGTTTGTTTGACTTATTGATGTTGCATCTAAAATTCCTTTTTCACGTGAAAGAACATGACAAAACTAAGATCAGAAGCGTATGAGCATATTTTTGTTATGTTTGAAATTTGAAAATGGATGAATGTGATATAAATTACAAAATTGATAAAATTAGCACTAAGACATCTTGACCAAATTCAAAAAATAAACATAATCGACAAAACTCACGGAATCGTCCAAATTGAAAATATTGACGTATTGGGCTAAATTTACAAAAATGATGAATAATGAATAAAAGACAAATAAGCAAAATTGCCGAAATTGAAAAAAAGACACCAAAAAACTAAACTGACAAATTTGACTACAATGAAAAAATTTACTAAACTGGTTAATTTGTTAAAATTAACAAAATTAAAAAAATAAACAGAAGTGACCACATTAATAAAATTGACTTAATTTATGAAATTGGCAATATTTAAAAAGTCACAAAAGACAAAACTTCATTGCCATTTATACAATTTTGTTATTTTTTTAATTTTGTTTATCATTTTAAGTTTTTTTTTTTAATATTTTCGCTTGTGTCAATTTAAATTATTTGTAAATTTTTATTTTTCTATTTTCATTCTTTTTTTTGACAAACGTGTCATTTGAGTAATAATTGAATTTGTTATTTTTTTCTGTTAATTTTGCAGTTTTTTGTCATTTTTTTCATCATTGCAATTTTTGTTATATTTCAAAAATAAGTCATTTATTTCATTTTTGTTTTTTTGCGATTTTTTATTTTTTTTTATATTTTATAATTTAGTATTGTTTTTATAGATTTTATTTTATTTCCCATTTTTGTAATTTTTTAAATTTTTGTTATAATTGTAATTTTTGTAATTTATGTAATTTATGTAATTTTTGTAATTTTTGTAATTTTAGTAATTATTGTTGTTTTTGTAATTTTTGTAATTTTTAATTTTTGTAATTTTGGTAATTTTGGTAATTTTGGTAATTTTGGTAATTTTGGTAATTTTGGTAATTTTGGTAATTTTGGTAATTTTGGTTATTTTGGTAATTTTTGTAATTTTTGTAATTTTTATAATTTTTGAATTTTTTATAATTTTTGTTATTTTTGTAATTTTTGTAATTTTTGTAATTTTTGTCATTTTTGTAATTTTTGTAATTTTTGTAATTTTTGTCATTTTTGTCATTTTTGTAATTTTTGTAATTTTTGTAATTTTTGTCATTTTTGTAATTTTTGTAATTTTTGTAATTTTTGTCATTTTTGTAATTTTTGTATTTTTTGTTATTTTTGTTATTTTTGTAATTTTTGTAATTTTTGTCATTTTTGTCATTTTTGTAATTTTAGTAATTTTTGTAATTTTTGTAATTTTTGTAATTTTTGTATTTTTGTAATTTTTGTAATTTTTGTAATTTTTGTAATTTTTGTTATTTTTGTAATTTTTGTAATTTTTGTAATTTTTGTAATTTTTGTAATTTTTGTAATTTTTGTAATTTTTGTAATTTTTGTTATCTTTGTAATTTTTGTCATTTTTGTTATTTTTGTAATTTTTGTCATTTTTGTAATTTTTGTAATTTTTGTCATTTTTGTCATTTTTGTAATTTTTGTAATTTTTGTAATTTTTGTAATTTTTGTCATTTTTGTAATTTTTGTAATTTTTGTAATTTTTGTAATTTTTGTTATTTTTGTATTTTTTGTAATTTTTGTAATTTTTGTAATTTTTGTAATTTTTGTAAATTTTGTAATTTTTGTATTTTTTTTAATTTTTGTAATTTTTGTAATTTTTGTAATTTTTGTAATTTTTGTAATTTTTGTAATTTTTGTAATTTTTGTAATTTTTGTAATTTTTGTAATTTTTGTAATTTTTGTCATTTTTGTAATTTTTGTAATTTTTGTAATTTTTGTAATTTTTGTAATTTTTGTAATTTTTGTAATTTTTGTAATTTTTGTAATTTTTGTAATTTTTGTAATTTTTGTCATTTTTGTCATTTTTGTCATTTTTGTCATTTTTGTCATTTTTGTCATTTTTGTCATTTTTGTCATTTTTGTCATTTTTGTCATTTTTGTAATTTGTGTAATTTTTGTAATTTTTGTAATTTTTGTAATTTTTGTCATTTTTGTCATTTTTGTAATTTTTGTAATTTTTGTAATTTTTGTAATTTTTGTAATTTTTATCATTTTTGTAATTTTTGTAATTTTTGTAATTTTTGTCATTTTTGTAATTTTTGTAATTTTTGTAATTTTTGTAATTTTTGTGATTTTTGTAATTTTTGTAATTTTTGTAATATTTGTAATTTTTGTAATTTTTATAATTTTTGTAATTTTTGTAATTTTTGTAATTTTTGTAATTTTTTTTATTTTTGTAATTTTTGTAATTTTTGTCATTTTTGTATTTTTTGTAATTTTTGTAATTTTTGTAATTTTTGTCATTTTTGTTATTTTTGTAATTTTTGTTGTTTTTGTAATTTTTGTAATTTTTGTAATTTTTGTAATTTTTGTATTTTTTGTAATTTTTGTAATTTTTGTAATTTTTGTAATTTTTGTAATTTTTGTAATTTTTGTAATTTTTGTAATTTTTGTAATTTTTGTAATTTTTGTAATTTTTGTAATTTTTGTAATTTTTGTAATTTTTGTAATTTTTGTAATTTTTGTAATTTTTGTAATTTTTGTAATTTTTGTCATTTTTGTCATTTTTGTCATTTTTGTCATTTTTGTCATTTTTGTCATTGTTGTCATTTTTGTCATTTTTGTCATTTTTGTCATTTTTGTCATTTTTGTCATTTTTGTCATTTTTGTCATTTTTGTCATTTTTGTCATTTTTGTCATTTTTGTCATTTTTGTCATTTTTGTCATTTTTGTCATTTTTGTCATTTTTGTCATTTTTGTCATTTTTGTCATTTTTGTCATTTTTGTCATTTTTGTCATTTTTGTCATTTTTGTTATTTTTGTCATTTTTGTCATTTTTGTCATTTTTGTCATTTTTGTCATTTTTGTCATTTTTGTCATTTTTGTCATTTTTGTCATTTTTGTCATTTTTGTCATTTTTGTCATTTTTGTCATTTTTGTCATTTTTGTCATTTTTGTCATTTTTGTCATTTTTGTCATTTTTGTCATTTTTGTCATTTTTGTCATTTTTGTCATTTTTGTCATTTTTGTCATTTTTGTCATTTTTGTCATTTTTGTCATTTTTGTCATTTTTGTCATTTTTGTCATTTTTGTCATTTTTGTCATTTTTGTCATTTTTGTCATTTTTGTCATTTTTGTCATTTTTGTCATTTTTGTCATTTTTGTCATTTTTGTCATTTTTGTCATTTTTGTCATTTTTGTCATTTTTGTCATTTTTGTCATTTTTGTCATTTTTGTCATTTTTGTCATTTTTGTCATTTTTGTCATTTTTGTCATTTTTGTCATTTTTGTCATTTTTGTCATTTTTGTCATTTTTGTCATTTTTGTCATTTTTGTCATTTTTGTCATTTTTGTCATTTTTGTCATTTTTGTCATTTTTGTCATTTTTGTCATTTTTGTCATTTTTGTCATTTTTGTCATTTTTGTCATTTTTGTCATTTTTGTCATTTTTGTCATTTTTGTCATTTTTGTCATTTTTGTCATTTTTGTCATTTTTGTCATTTTTGTCATTTTTGTCATTTTTGTCATTTTTGTCATTTTTGTCATTTTTGTCATTTTTGTCATTTTTGTCATTTTTGTCATTTTTGTCATTTTTGTCATTTTTGTCATTTTTGTCATTTTTGTCATTTTTGTCATTTTTGTCATTTTTGTCATTTTTGTCATTTTTGTCATTTTTGTCATTTTTGTCATTTTTGTCATTTTTGTCATTTTTGTCATTTTTGTCATTTTTGTCATTTTTGTCATTTTTGTCATTTTTGTCATTTTTGTCATTTTTGTCATTTTTGTCAATTTTGTCAATTTTGTCATTTTTGTCAAAAAAAAAAAAAAATAGCTAACATGTTTTATGACAGCTTTACAAAGCTTTGGTGACCATAATTTTGAAGCATAATGTTTTAATCGAACTTATTAGAGTTTTTGTGACGTATAAAAGCGCTTTAGCTTGTTATGAAGATTAGTCTCTTAGTCCTCACGAAGTTTTGCTGACCATAATAATGCTTAAATCGTTACTTTGGGTATGAAAAGGATGGAAAAATGTCACATTTTGAACCTTTTGTTCCGGGTTGCATATGTGAGAAATTTTAGTTTCAGTTTAGTTTTGTAATTTTTGTCATTTTTGTCATTTTTGTAATTTTTGTAATTTTTGTAATTTTTGTAATTTTTGTAATTTTTGTAATTTTTGTATTTTTGTAATTTTTGTAATTTTTGTAATTTTTGTAATTTTTGTTATTTTTGTAATTTTTGTAATTTTTGTAATTTTTGTAATTTTTGTAATTTTTGTAATTTTTGTAATTTTTGTAATTTTTGTAATTTTTGTAATTTTTGTTATCTTTGTAATTTTTGTCATTTTTGTTATTTTTGTAATTTTTGTCATTTTTGTAATTTTTGTAATTTTTGTCATTTTTGTCATTTTTGTAATTTTTGTAATTTTTGTAATTTTTGTAATTTTTGTCATTTTTGTAATTTTTGTAATTTTTGTAATTTTTGTAATTTTTGTTATTTTTGTATTTTTTGTAATTTTTGTAATTTTTGTAATTTTTGTAATTTTTGTAAATTTTGTAATTTTTGTATTTTTTTTAATTTTTGTAATTTTTGTAATTTTTGTCATTTTTGTAATTTTTGTAATTTTTGTAATTTTTGTAATTTTTGTAATTTTTGTAATTTTTGTAATTTTTGTAATTTTTGTAATTTTTGTAATTTTTGTAATTTTTGTCATTTTTGTAATTTTTGTAATTTTTGTAATTTTTGTAATTTTTGTAATTTTTGTAATTTTTGTAATTTTTGTAATTTTTGTAATTTTTGTAATTTTTGTAATTTTTGTAATTTTTGTAATTTTTGTCATTTTTGTCATTTTTGTCATTTTTGTCATTTTTGTCATTTTTGTCATTTTTGTCATTTTTGTCATTTTTGTCATTTTTGTCATTTTTGTCATTTTTGTCATTTTTGTCATTTTTGTAATTTGTGTAATTTTTGTAATTTTTGTAATTTTTGTAATTTTTGTCATTTTTGTCATTTTTGTAATTTTTGTAATTTTTGTAATTTTTGTAATTTTTGTAATTTTTATCATTTTTGTAATTTTTGTAATTTTTGTAATTTTTGTCATTTTTGTAATTTTTGTAATTTTTGTATTTTTTGTAATTTTTGTGATTTTTGTAATTTTTGTAATTTTTGTAATATTTGTAATTTTTGTAATTTTTATAATTTTTGTAATTTTTGTAATTTTTGTAATTTTTGTAATTTTTTTTATTTTTGTAATTTTTGTAATTTTTGTCATTTTTGTATTTTTTGTAATTTTTGTAATTTTTGTAATTTTTGTCATTTTTGTTATTTTTGTAATTTTTGTTGTTTTTGTAATTTTTGTAATTTTTGTAATTTTTGTAATTTTTGTATTTTTTGTAATTTTTGTAATTTTTGTAATTTTTGTAATTTTTGTAATTTTTGTAATTTTTGTATATTTTGTAATTTTTGTAATTTTTGTAATTTTTGTAATTTTTGTAATTTTTGTAATTTTTGTAATTTTTGTAATTTTTGTAATTTTTGTAATTTTTGTAATTTTTGTCATTTTTGTAATTTTTGTCATTTTTGTCATTTTTGTCATTTTTGTCATTTTTGTCATTGTTGTCATTTTTGTCATTTTTGTCATTTTTGTCATTTTTGTCATTTTTGTCATTTTTGTCATTTTTGTCATTCTTGTCATTTTTGTCATTTTTGTCATTTTTGTCATTTTTGTCATTTTTGTCATTTTTGTCATTTTTGTCATTTTTGTCATTTTTGTCATTTTTGTCATTTTTGTCATTTTTGTCATTTTTGTCATTTTTGTCATTTTTGTTATTTTTGTCATTTTTGTCATTTTTGTCATTTTTGTCATTTTGTCATTTTTGTCATTTTTGTCATTTTTGTCATTTTTGTCATTTTTGTCATTTTTGTCATTTTTGTCATTTTTGTCATTTTTGTCATTTTTGTCATTTTTGTCATTTTTGTCATTTTTGTCATTTTTGTCATTTTTGTCATTTTTGTCATTTTTGTCATTTTTGTCATTTTTGTCATTTTTGTCATTTTTGTCATTTTTGTCATTTTTGTCATTTTTGTCATTTTTGTCATTTTTGTCATTTTTGTCATTTTTGTCATTTTTGTCATTTTTGTCATTTTTGTCATTTTTGTCATTTTTGTCATTTTTGTCATTTTTGTCATTTTTGTCATTTTTGTCATTTTTGTCATTTTTGTCATTTTTGTCATTTTTGTCATTTTTGTCATTTTTGTCATTTTTGTCATTTTTGTCATTTTTGTCATTTTTGTCATTTTTGTCATTTTTGTCATTTTTGTCATTTTTGTCATTTTTGTCATTTTTGTCATTTTTGTCATTTTTGTCATTTTTGTCATTTTTGTCATTTTTGTCATTTTTGTCATTTTTGTCATTTTTGTCATTTTTGTCATTTTTGTCATTTTTGTCATTTTTGTCATTTTTGTCATTTTTGTCATTTTTGTCATTTTTGTCATTTTTGTCATTTTTGTCATTTTTGTCATTTTTGTCATTTTTGTCATTTTTGTCATTTTTGTCATTTTTGTCATTTTTGTCATTTTTGTCATTTTTGTCATTTTTGTCATTTTTGTCATTTTTGTCATTTTTGTCATTTTTGTCATTTTTGTCATTTTTGTCATTTTTGTCATTTTTGTCATTTTTGTCATTTTTGTCATTTTTGTCATTTTTGTCATTTTTGTCATTTTTGTCATTTTTGTCATTTTTGTCATTTTTGTCATTTTTGTCATTTTTGTCATTTTTGTCATTTTTGTCATTTTTGTCATTTTTGTCATTTTTGTCATTTTTGTCATTTTCGTCATTTTTGTTATTTTTGTCATTTTTGTCATTTTTGTCATTTTTGTCATTTTTGTCATTTTTGTCATTTTTGTCATTTTTGTCATTTTTGTCATTTTTGTCATTTTTGTCATTTTTGTCATTTTTGTCATTTTTGTCATTTTTGTCATTTTTGTCATTTTTGTCATTTTTGTCATTTTTGTCATTTTTGTCATTTTTGTCATTTTTGTCATTTTTGTCATTTTTGTCATTTTTGTCATTTTTGTCATTTTTGTCATTTTTGTCATTTTTGTCATTTTTGTCATTTTTGTCATTTTTGTCATTTTTGTCATTTTTGTCATTTTTGTCATTTTTGTCATTTTTGTCATTTTTGTCATTTTTGTCATTTTTGTCATTTTTGTCATTTTTGTCATTTTTGTCATTTTTGTCATTTTTGTCATTTTTGTCATTTTTGTCATTTTTGTCATTTTTGTCATTTTTGTCAATTTTGTCAATTTTGTCATTTTTGTCAAAAAAAAAAAAAATAGCTAACATGTTTTATGACAGCTTTACAAAGCTTTGGTGACCATAATTTTGAAGCATAATGTTTTAATCGAACTTATTAGAGTTTTTGTGACGTATAAAAGCGCTTTAGCTTGTTATGAAGATTAGTCTCTTAGTCCTCACGAAGTTTTGCTGACCATAATAATGCTTAAATCGTTACTTTGGGTATGAAAAGGATGGAAAAATGTCACATTTTGAACCTTTTGTTCCGGGTTGCATATGTGAGAAATTTTAGTTTCATCCGTATATGGAAAAATGTATGTGGTCGAATGTGAGCTTACACATATTTTTTAAGCGAATATATAAATTTATTTATTTTTACCATAAGTACACGAACCGAAGCTTGTCATTCATTGATTTATTTCAATCGAATCAAACATGAAGAGCTTTTTTTTCAATCGGTTTAAGTGGTTGATTTGATTTTATACAATTTACAGAAAATATTTTCTCAATTTAAATCTCAAATTAAAATCTCTTAAAATTCTCAAAACCAGTTTAGTTGGTTAACTGGGCTTAAATTTATCATATTTTTTGCAAATTTTTTATTTTGTTCAGAATTTGTCAAATCAACCAAAGTATTTGTTTTTTTTTTAAATTTCTTAGAGGATATTGAAAAAAATAAATTTTTTTCTGGTAGTAAGCTCTATATGGAACACTGCAAACATTTATCATTGGATATCTGCATTTTTGGCTCTCCCATGTCATTTTCTTATTTTCATGAACAAATAAACCTTTCGGCGCTGATCCTGCCATGAAAAGAATTTTTAGCAGTAGTTAGAAATCCTTTAAATAGTTTTTTTACATTATTTTGCCCAGGTTTTGCACATATTCAAGATTCTCTCTTTCACATTTGATTTCACATTTGAAGTAAAGCAGGAGCCCACTCTTTTTTTTTTTAAGAAAGCTAATTCTAATTCTAATTTTTTTTATTTATAGAGGATTTTAACCATTGCAGTCAATCGTCCTCTGTTTGAATATTTTACATTACATCACATTCATTAGATTTTTCGAAGTAAGTTCGAGCTTATTAAAAATTTTAAAAGTATTTCTTCGTTCGCTGGATTTAAGGCTGCTTCCACGTTGTGTCCAATTCCGATTCTTTGCCGCTCTGTTGCGTGTTCTCTGCATTTAAAGAAAGCTTTATATAAGCTCTTGTATTTAGAAAACCCTTGTCACAATTGTGTGAAATTTTTTGTTTAACTATAACCAAACTATAACCACAGCATGTGGATATTAGAGTGGAATTTTTAGCTGCCCTTCAACATAACGGGAAAATAGCTGAAACTCCAATTCGGGATGTTTTGGCCCGACAGGACCTTGAGTTTATGAAGCTGCTGTATGATTTTATAAAGTCAAGCAACATTCAATTGTGATGAGCATTCCCAAGGCAATAATGTCGTTGATTCAAGATTATTCAGAACTAATGTCTTCTTCTCTAGAACAACAGCATCTATATGATCAAAAAGTTAATTCCTATTGATTCAACCTTTTCTCAAACTTTCCTACTTCTATCCTATCTTGTTTGCTTGCGGTTGTACGATTGCTGAAGCTTTGATCTACGAGTTTCGACGATGGTTTCCCACTACAAAACATCACCTGATCGAAAACAGTTTTCTATGGCAAGATGGAACACCTAGGATGCAGTCTCAACCAAACCGTTTACCAGGAAAAGGACTCCCGTCTGGAAAACATAAAACATAACTCGGCTCCTGAGGCTTCACAGCAAATGAGCCTTCGAATGAAAAATAAATGTATACATTAAAAAAAAAACTATAACCAAACCATTCTGAACATCTCAACAATCTACAATCAATAACTCAGTCGTTGGGATACTATTTCTGGCCCTGGTACAATCTGCGATGAGCATTTTTAAAAGATTTTTCAAATGGAATAATAATCATTCTGTTTGCGACATTACCACTCTTTTCTCTCAATTTGTACCAGTTTAATGTCTTCGACAAAGTTTTAGCCAGAGAATTTTCCATTTAGAAGATGTTATTGTCATATGGGGTAACGATGAAGATAAGACAATATATCAACAGTGATCAGGATGATTTTGTTTTTGAATTAACCATTTAAAAGGTTAAAAAATCTTTAAAAAAATGCTCTAGACTCCCCGATGGATTTTTTGATATTTTGGCGCAAACTAAAGAGGAAGTCTCAGCTATTCGATAAATAAAACTGTTCTCTCAGTCTTTCAAACACCGTGTGAATGGATAGAGTAGTATTTGTTAAACAAATACAGCTGTGAAATAGGCCAGTGACAAGAAAGCTTAATAAATGTATGGTGAACCATATTAATAATAGGAATTCAATTAATGAAAACAAAATTCAAAGAGTAAATGATGAATGAAAAGGACAAACACATAAACTCGACATTAGAGAAAAGTGTTTTGGAAAAAATTGTTTTAACTTGAACATAAGCAACCCTAAGAAGTGTAAAGAGTTCTTGTTGATTTAAAAAGGAAACCCTAGTCTGATACTATGAAAAATAAAAGAAAAAAAATGCAACGTAAAGATTTGCCTCGCACAGGTTCCCGTGCAAAAATTAAAAATCGACAGGTAAAATCCGTTGCAAAAGATTTACCCCGAAGGGACAAACCAAGTGATGCACCAGAAGGAAGAAAGAAAGAAAAGAGGCCAGGGGTCGAAGCACTGCTTTAGACGAGACGAAAATCATCATTCAAATCGGAGCACATTGAACCCTTTTTTTCAATTCAGAGTCTTAAATTTTCCTGGGACAACCGGAGTCATCCGAGAGCACACCGAATAATATGCAAATTAATTACATTGTTGCGAACCGGAGTGCGCGAAAAATTCTGGTCCTACCTGATGTGCGATTTTTATTTTCCTTTTTTTCAGTCAGCTTCCCTTGCGATCGTTCGTCCTGTGGAAGGGCACACGTCCTCCTAATTTATTCAAATTCGAATCAATCGGGAAGCGGGTTGCGGAAAGGATTCTCTCGCGCCCGGAGACGATCTGTTGTTCCCGGATGCTTGATTTATGTGCCAAATCAATTAGGCTCCTTTTCTGCACTCTCGAATCATGACGCAAGGTAGGTAAGGAAATTGACGCAAAAATAAAAAGTAAAATAATCGAAAGTTCGTTGGACTAAAAAGCTCGGGGCGCGCACCGACAAAAAAAAAACAAATTACGGGATGCGCTGCGCAGTCACACGCAGACGCATACGAAAACGTAGACGCAGACGCAACCGAGATCAGCTGCTGATGACATCGGATGAGGAAAAAGGGCACGAAACATGTCATGTTTTATGCTCACTTGGATCAACGAACGTTGCTGATGGTCTCGACTGGAAGAGAGTCATGTAAGTCATGTGAGTGGATGTTATGCAAATGAAGGTGTTCTGCGCCCGGATTTGGTGTTTTTCTGAACGTACCACCGGGCATGACTGGTTTTTGTTTGGCTGGAAGCAATCATATCCTAAATTACACAGGACGAAAAAATCAGGAAGTTGAGCAGCTGACAGATGTTGCGGTGACGAGGATTTTGGGCACTTCAGTTTGTTGAACTTTTTCTTTTGCAGTGTATTGAATCGGATGAGTTGTTGGAAAGAAAATTATAAACGGCTTTGAAACAAAACGCTTAAACTAAAACTTGATTTCAAGTTTTTTTTTTTCATATATGTGTAACGGTAGTTATCATCATTTATTGTGAATGTTTAACTTGTGATCAGGAGAGAATTTGTTATTTAAAACTTTATTTTACAAATACAGTAGATTTTCGATTTAATCACGCTTAATTCACCGTGATAGTGGCAAAACCGTGTATTTGGCGAAACTTGAAATAAAAATGGAATAAATGGCAAATGATTTCCGAATGATTGCCAATAACAACGTGATGAAATCAAAACAATAAGCGTGATCAAATCGAGCATAAGTTTAGCGAGTATTGAAAAATAGAACAGTGATAAAATCGAAAAACTACTGAAAACGGTTAAAATTTGATATTTAATATTTATTTCATTTTTCAAAACAAAATTTTTTATTACCAAGGGACCTGTGATGAATGTCACAGTAGACTGAGTCGATTTGGGGTCAGTTTCGAATTTCTCAAACCCTGGGGTCTCGAAAGTTTTGTCTGGGTCGAAAATTCACCCATGATTTTTAGTAGAATTTTCAAGTAACGTTTACATAAATAAATTTGAAGTTTTAGGTTTGTATGGGAAAATTGAATATATTGTACTGAAAAATCAACATCATTTTTGTTTCTTCTGTTTAACCGAATCAGCTGATGGCTTTTGTGCCAATTTCTTTTTTTTTTGTTGAAGACCGTAACTTTTTATCTTATTAGACAAAAAAGTTATTAGCTGTTTAACAGGGGTATGTCATTTCGCATTGATAAACAATAAATTCAATTGACATCACTGCTGGAGCCTCGCGAAGTATTGCCTGAAAAGTTATCATGCAATACCTTTCTAGGCACCCAGCAGTGATGTCAATTGAATTTATTGATAATTAATGCGAAATGACATACCCCTGTTAAACAGCTAATAACTTTTCTGTCTAATAAAATTCGAAGTTACTGTCTTCAATAAAGTCGTTCAGCAGAAAATTTCCTTTAGAAATTTTATATATTGGCACAAAAACCACTAGCTGGCTCGGTTCCATTGAAGAAACAAAAATGATGTTGATTTTACAGTACAAAATATTAAATTTTCCCATACAAACCTAAAACTTCAAATTTACTCATGTAAACGTTACTTAAAAATTCTGCAAAAAATTATGGGTGAGTTTTGGACCCAGACAAAGCTTTTGAGACCCTAAGGGTTTGAGAAATTCAAAAATGACCCCCAAATCGACTCAGTCTACTGTGACATTCATCAAATGAAAATAGTCATGAAAGAGTGTTGATAATGGCAGAAAGCCTATGACAAATATCCCTCTCCCAACATGAAGCTCAAGTAGTACACTGGTGAGGATGTCGGATTGGCAAGACGATATAGTTGGTGATGTGAGTTCAACTCTCCCTACAGCGTTGTGGTTTTTTTCTTGTTTCTACCCAGAAAAAATTTTGACTATTACGTGTCACTGAAAACTGCAACCTTTAAAATAAATCATCTGTAATTAACAAAACCTGTAATTTCAAATTGTTTTCCTTGAAAGTTAACGAAGATTCATTTATTATTACAGCAAATGTCCTGTAAAAAAGTTTTACACTAAAAATTGAATGTCACGTAATCATGTTTTTGACCTGTTAAATTACGGTAAATGTCCTGCTCCTTTTTGTTACAGGACATTTGCGTAATTTTACAGGAAATAATTTTTGCTGTGTAGGATAAATTATCCAATAGGAAGGAAATCCCATGAAATGTTTTAATTGATTCGCTCGAATGTAGTTGGTCATGCATCATTTTGGACGGGAGCTCGAGTTCTTGTGCCAGTAGTGCTTTTTCAAACATACCATCTTCGACACAGTGCATATTTCAGCACATTATCGGCACAGAGATTTGCTAAATAAGCATTGGATTTTTGCAACCTCTTCTATGAGTGTAATAGTGTAAAAAGCACCTGTATCTGTGGTCCTAAAAGCCAGTTCAAATCCAAATTTCGTCCGAAGTAACCGCATCCATGGTCCATTGTACCTATTTCTACCCAACTTTTTTTAGAACTAGTATACGGATTGATCCAAAACTGATGCGATTTAGATCCAATTCGACGCAGTTTAGACACAGACTTATACAGACAGGACACTTTTTTTAAGTTTTTCGCTAGGTTTATGAGCAATGTCGGCACCAGAGGCGCGCCGATCACAACAAAAAAATATGTGTCATCATCGAAGCTACCGACTTTAATCTGGTAAAATTTTAAAAGTTGAAAAGCTAGTTGTCATAAATTTTGTGTGTTGGCTGAGACGGAAAAATTAGAGAGAAAATTGAATACGAAAGCTCAAAAAGTGAAAAAATATAGGGATATTGGTGTGGAAGCGATTGAAGGCATTCTGCCAAAAACAAATGGTGCAGTCTCTGACAAATTTAGTCTAACAAATTAAAGCCTTAAAATAGGTTTAGCTTCCAGTTGATGAGTAGATGTTAAAAATATTTCAAAATCATATTTTCTTTCAGCTCACTATTTTCAACCATTATAGAAAAATGCCCCCAGCACTTCTTCCGTAACTGTCCCAATCCGATTTAGCTAGATGTGACGATGATTGCCACATTGACTAGCTTCATAAAAAGCGAATCGAAAAAGCTCTCTGAAGAAGATAGTAAGTTGCTATCGAAATACCGGTATCTGAACTTTCCCTATACCGTGGTTGAATTAAAGGGAATCATTCGATTGCTTTGATTCAGTGAGATTGCGCTGATTTTCCAGGAGTAAAAATCGAAAATCGTTTAAAAAACGACGTTCTGGTTCAGGTTAAATTGTTGTTTGATTATTTATTCGCACTCGAATTCTTAATGTCAAGATTTCATGGCTTAATACCATGGTTCATTCATACGTTTTTCACTTGCGAGGCAATGTCAACGCTAGATGGAAATTTGCGAAAAATTAAACAAATTTTTCTTCGGAGATTCATGTCTTTATTAGTCTGTGGTTCTAATTCACGATTGACAGTTAATGAAACACAAGAGGGGGTTGCCAGTTTTTTCACTGGATTTTTACTGGGAATCGCAAGGAGAAAAAGAAATTTTATTTGTTGATAGAGCAGTTAAACGTTAAACAGTTAAACCATTCGTCCTTTGAACATTTTTAATTAGCAGAACAACTGAAATTTCTGATTTATAGTTTTAATCGACAATTTAATCATAAAAGCAGTAGGCGATGGTTTGTTGATATCACAAGCGATTTCTATTCCGTTGCCTCACGGTGAAAATCAAAATTTTGAAGTTTAATTAGTTTCGTTTAAGTATTGAAAAATTGTGATTTTTTCTTGAATAAGTAGATTGATAAGAAATTGATATTTGTTCCAGCCTAATGGTAAAAAATTTACCGGAAATACCGATTTTTTACCTTCCAAAACTTGGTATTTTCGGTGTTGAGAAAATGGACGGTTTTACCGGTTTTATCGGTTTTGATAAAGATTGGGAATCTTTCGGAATTATTCTTCAATTTCTTTAGCAAAGTTGTAATGAAAAAATCACCATTAAAACGAAGAATAAACTAAGATATTGGAAAAAACTGCATCTGTGGTCCTAAAAAATTATGAGTTTTTGCTAATTTCTTTGACATTTGATTACGTTTGAACCAAAAAGTTAAGCTTATACGACTTTGGTAGTTCAACAAATTGTTTATTATATCCAGTGATGGTAAATTTCGCCCGTCACGCTTGACCCGACTAGTTTTGTTTCATCAAACGACTGGCACTGTTCTCAATTGACGGAGCCTCACTACTCGCATGACGGATAAAGCACGACAACAATCAACATTTCTCCATCATCGACTGGCGAAGCTCCTACACAAGGTCAAAATTTCTCCTGAGAGTGACTGGCAAATCTCTTCACACTTCGACAGACTGCTGACGGCAGGTACAACTAATTGAACGACTTGCTGGCAGAGAGCAACAATAGCAATAAAAAACTGAAAACGAGCTTGCTGGCAGGAGCAACCATGGCCGTAGGAACAGGGGGGGTTTTGGGGGTTAAACCCCCCCCCATGAGGGTCCAAAACAACAATCGAGGTATTCTACTCTACACTCAAAATTTTTAATTTATAATCAAATTTTGATAGTAGAGCAAAGAAATTAAAGTGCAACAATCTAGACTAAAAACTAACGCCAAAACCCCAAAAACCCATTCCAAGTTCAAAATTCTGCTATAGTTTTTCAAAATTTTCTCACTTGTTCATAGAATAAGGTTGTCAAAAATTATTCAGCACGTATACGGTTGTTCTATTTAAAAACCTTGCAAAATTCGGGTATTTGATTTTAAAATTGGTGAGAAAATCCAGGCAAAACCGAGCTATTTCGGTTAGAACTTAGGAATTTCTCATCAAAAATCAAGAAAGAATTTGCAAAAAAACTTTTAATGTTTTTTCTAAACTTGCACCAAAAATTTGGGACGCATAAATAATAAAATATTTAAAACACAATTTGTTTTTTAAAACTTGATTTAAAAATGAGAATCAGAACAAACCAGGGCTTAACCCGAGCTTTTCCAATGAAATCCGGGCAATCGCGTTGGATTGGATTTTTCCCAAATTTCATTTTAATTATACGGGCCAACTCGGTTAAAACCTTATAATAGAAATTCAGGTCTGAATATTAAATTTGAAATTTAACCCATTTTTGAGGTTCTGGTTCCATATTCCCAAAACTAAAATTTTATTTCTACATATTCTTTTAGTTCTGATTTTGTATCAAGTTAAGGATTCTCGATTTTCAGTTCAAATAATCATTTAAAAAATCGGAATGGAAAGCTGCTTTGAAATCCTGGTTCAAATTCGGCTTTGCATTTTATATCAAATTCTAATCATGTTTATCGAAAATCATTTGCATTTTCAATATTTTGATAATAGTTTTCGGAATATGAAGAAAAGAAGAATTTGGTTTAATGATCAAATTCGAAGTTCTTAAACTTCAATCTTACACAAAATTTAAACGTTTAAAGCTTCTAAGTGACGATCCGAAATT
Organism: Uranotaenia lowii; assembly: GCF_029784155.1. Lineage (NCBI taxonomy): Eukaryota > Metazoa > Arthropoda > Insecta > Diptera > Culicidae > Uranotaenia > Uranotaenia lowii. Next base: position 45,303,192 of record NC_073693.1, read on the forward strand.
GAAAACTTAGATTCAGATTCATCATTTGAATTTAAATTTCAATTCAGATTCACAATAGAGATTAAAAATAAACAATTGAAAAATTTAATTAAAATTAAATCAGCACTACACAATTTAAATCAGAAATTGTATTTTTTTATACATTTAAGAAATCGTTTAGAAATTCGGAAACAGATTCAACGTTCAATTTAAAAATTACAAATATAAAGCAGAATTTTAGTTAATTTTCTAAGTTTTGTTTAATGAATAATATCCCAAATTATTTTAAAAATCTTGAACTGGATTGTCATCATGGAAAATATTTCCTGTTAAAGGAACATGCACCTGATCTTCATCTAAAAATCTGCACAAAATTCTAAATTTTCTCGGTGTATTGTTTAACATAATTAATATTGCAGTTTTTAAGCAAAAATTCAAAATAAAATCATAAAATCAGTTCAAGTTTGCATCAAGCACATTTTATCCGAAAAATGTTTTGTTTTCTATTGTTTTTTGAAAGATTTTATTTATTTTTATCAAAGGTTGGAATCTTGGAATTTGCAAAAGAGGTTGGAGGATTGGGCTTGTTGGATTTTACCTTAGAATAAGTTTTTTTTAACAAATTGAAGGCTACCATAAAAGAAACTAATTTTATGCTCAAAACAAATAACTTTGATCTTCCATACTCTTAAACAGATTCAAAAATTTTAACCATCGAAGAAAGAAAATTCCATATATTGTTTCTAAAGGTTGAATTGAAAAATTTTGCCCATCCTTTATGCAAAGGACCACTTTTCTTAAGTTACGATTCAATACGGTTTTTTTTTATTCGTGCGTTGTTGGGCAAAAAATCATAGGTAAAAATCTGTCACCAAAACCCCCCCCATGAGTCGGTTCTTCCTACGGCCCTGGGAGCAACAATAATAATAAATGCTTTTCTTGTTCCTCTTCGGTCGTCTTCGGCTTGCTGGCAGGAGCAACAATAATAATAAATGCGTTTCTTTTTCGTCATCGGTCGCTTGAATGCGATTGCTTGACTAGGTTATTATTTTAGCTTCAAATGAATGGGGAATGAATGACTGGCAAACGAAGTGACTGGTCGTTAAGGAACAGTCAATTGAGTTTGACGGACCAAGAGGCTTCACAGTCACAGCTTCACGCCTCATGACGATGACTTTTGCCAAGCATGATTATATCTATATTCACAAGTTTGCTGCAGACATGGATACGAAAATTTAAAATGCTTTTGTTACCTGAGTCATCGATTTTTCATGTATTTTCCGAATATGTACTCAGTTTGAATTTTTTTTTCAGAAAAGTATGTTAAAAATATTCATAACTTCCTAATTTAATATTGATTTATGAATTAAAAAATGTTTGACAAAATCCATTGAAAACTTATGATTTTGGCATTTTTATTTGGAAATTTGGCTATGTGCCCACATTCTGATCCTTGGGATTCTCAAATTGTATGCAGAAAAATATTTTTTTTTTCAAAAGCTTAAAAATCTTTTTTTATAAAGTTGAAATATTGTTATTTAGTCTTGCTTTCTGATTAAACTGTATATTAGGTAAGGAAACATACGTTGACCTCATGAAATTTCATCCAGAATTTTTGAATAAATAAATCAAGAAAAAATTTGACTTTGCTTTTGATATTTTTAAAAAGAATTATCTTCGTTTAGAGTACATATTTCAAAAGGAAATTTAATTTTCGTATCCATGACTTCGAACTTTTGAATCCAGATGAAATTAACAGGGTTTAAGGGTTCAGAAAAATCAAACGAGGTATTCTAATCTACACTCAAAATTTAGATTCCAATGAAATTTGAATGATTGGGTAAGATTATTCAAGAATGATAATCTTTTTTCAAAACTCCATGAAAACTTATAAAAGATTCAGAATTCTGCTACAGTTTTTCAAAACATTTCCCATAATTATTGAAGTTCTGTTCGAAAATTTAAACTTGAAATTAAATAAATTTACATGTTTCGGAGGTTTTCGTTCCATATTTTCATATCAAAAAATGTATTTCTGTATTCATTTTTCGGAGTTCGGGATTCTTGATTTTAAGCTTGAATCACCATAAGGGGGCATCCATTAATTACGTAACGCTCCTAGGGGGGAGGGTGTAAGCTCAAGCGTTACGAATTGTGACATAGGGGAGGGGGGAAGGTATGCTCATCGTTACGTAACGATTTTTTCTTTAAAAATTTCAGTTTAATCGCAGATATGTTGATGTCATGCAATTTTTGCATAATGATAAGCAAACCAAAAATCAGCTTTAAATTTGTAAGCTTCAACATGATTGAAACTGGTTTGTAACCTTTTCTCTTTAATGATTTTGAGATAGACTCCTTAAAACGTGTATTGAATATCCGTGAAATAACCGTTGGAATATTGAATATTAGGTACATTTACCCCCAAGAACTCAATTCAACCTTAAGACGGAATTTTACTATTTTTTCTCAATTGATTCAAAAAATGCAATTTTGGTTATTCCGACGAATATTACTTAGTGGAGTAAATTTTGCATAACAAATTATGTTCCTTGAACAAAATTAAACAAGGTAGAACATCAGTTAACAAGCACAGATCAACTCATAGTAAGGGACCGTCCAGATACCACGTGGACAGAAAAATGAGATTTTTGACCCCCTCCTCCCCCTCCGTGGGCAAGCGTGGACACTTGACAAACCCCTACCCCCCTCCCCGGATGTCCACGTGGACAGATTCGAAATATTTTTTTTAAGTACCTATAATTTGACAGTCAGAAAACACCACTTTTTGCCATTTTTTTATTGAAATGGCTGATTTTGAAAAAAAAAAAACGAATTAGAATTTCCTGATATAATATAATTTTAAAAATTTTCTATTTCTAAATTATCATATTCATCACTTACTTTCAATTAGCTACTTATTGTTAAAACTTAAACCGGAAAGCTTTGCCATTTTAAGATTTTGATTTAAACTTCTTAATATTTATTCACCTTTAGAAAATATTTTGTAAATTAAGAATGTCCACGTGGACATGACCCAAACCCCTACCCTCCTCTCCGTGGACAAGCGTGGACATTTCCATACCCCCCTCCCCCCCCCCTAAGTTGTCCACGTGGTATGTGAATGGCCCCTAAGACAATTATTTTATTTTATCAGAGAATTATCATCAATGAGTTCTGAGAAGCGATTTGGATAGATATTAATTCCGTTTTGAGGAACGTTTAAAAATTTTATATTTAAAATCTTTTCTGACCCTCGAAAATCAGTATTTTAAAACATGAGAAGAGGGGGGGGGTAATTATCAGTGTTACGTAATTTTCATTGTCGAAGCGTTACGATTTGTGACATATGGAGGGGAGGGGGTCTAAAAAGTGCATTTTTGCGTAACGTAATTTATGGATGGAGCCTAATCATGAATTTGATTCAAAATTTCAAATTTTGAATTACAGTCAGTTTGTGTACACAATTCAGCTGAAAATCACAAATATATTTGAGTTCATTTGCAAGTTGTTTAATGAAAAAGCTGATTTATATTTTTTTTAAATAAACGCCAAAATTTTATCAATGAAATCGATTTTTAATGAATAGTTATCGCTGTTAAAAAAACATTCACGTTAAAAACTTGCAGAAAATTCTAATTTGCTCAGGAGTGGCAATTTAAGCAATTTAAAGCTCTCTTCAAAAATAACTTATTTTATCCCAAATCGAATGACCCAAATTTGATGAGTAAGTTCCCTATTCTGATACTGAAGGTCTCATTAAACGAACTTTACTAGAATCATTTTTAATATTTTAGGAAGTTAATTTAAAAATTACTATTCATTATTTAAAAACCATTAATATAAAAAATTACTTAACAATGAATAATCAAAAATTAACAGTTAAGAAAATTGTTTGTATTTTTTTAAGTTCATGCACTGTTTGAGCAAAAATATCATACAAATAAGACATGAATGCCACAAGGATGGTAAAGTGTCATTAATAAAACCTTAAAAAAAAAAAAAATAAATCTATATATATAAAAATGAATTTCTGTCTGTCTGTCTGTCTGTCTGTCTGTCTGTCTGTCTGTCTGTTCCCTATAGACACGAAAACTACTGAACCGATTTGCGTGAAACTTGGCAGGTGGGGGCATTGGAGGCAGGGGAAGGTTCCTATTATGGTTTGAGACCCCTCCCTCTCTCAATTAGGGAGGGAGGGGCCTCTCAAACAAAAGACAATTTTTTGCATAACTCAAGCAACCATCAAGCAAATAATATAAAAATTGGCATGGAGTGGTATTTGGGTACGAGGAATATTTCTATGAATATTAAGTGCCCCTCCCTCCTCTCAGTGGGGTGATAGGAAGGGGGGAGGGGGGCTACCTTACAATTTTTCATATAACTCGAAAAATAATCAAGATATTGGAACAAAATTTGGCACGGGAAGGTATATGGATACGAAAAATATTTTAATGATTATTTAAGACCCCTCCCTCTTTCCAGTAGAAAGGGGGAGGGGGCCTCTTTCATATTTTTTTACACAACTCAAAAACTAACAAAGCAAATGGAACCAAATTTGGCATGGGAGGGTATTTCGATACGAAAAATATTTCTATGATTATTTGAGACCCATCCCTCTTTCAGTAGAGAGAAATAAAGGGGGGAGGGGCCTTTTTTATAATTTTTTACACAACTCAAAAACTAATTAAGCAAATGGAACCAAATTTGGCATGGGCGGGTATTTGGGAACGTGACATGTTCTAATGATTGTTTGAGACCCCTTCCTTCTTCCAGCGGGGAGAAAGGAAAGAGGGATGGGAGTTTCATACAATTTTTACAGCATAACTCAAAATCTACAACAGCAAATGAAGCCAAATTTGGCATGGAACGATATTTGGGTACGAGAAATGCTTCTGAATATTTGGTATCCCTCACTCCTTCAAAGAGGTGGATAAAAAGGGGGAGGAAAGGTCTCCCTTACAATTTTCAGTATAACTGGAGAGCTGATCGAGCAAATTGAACCATATTTGGCATATGAGGGTATTATGATACAAGAAATGTTTCTATCATAAATTGAAGCCCCACCTTTTTTCAGTGGAAAGATATGAAGAGGGAGAGGGGAACTTCCATATAATTTTTTTTGCATAGCTCGAGAATTTATCGAGCAAATGAAACCAAATTTGACATCAAAAAGTATTTGAGTACGAAAAATACTTTTTCTATGTGAAACAATTCCTTTCTTGAAATAGGATGATAGAATTGGGAATATAGGAAGGGAAGAGGAGGCTTACATTTATCTTTTTTTTTTACAAAATCCGAGAAATGGACAAAACTTAACCTGGAAAATCATTTTGGTATGATTCTATGATTATCTGACACACCTGCCTCCTCTCAGTGAGTAGTTACATAGGAGGAGGGAGGTGAGCCCAATACAATAGTGTTAGCATAAGTTCTCAATTTATGCTAACGAAGCCAACAAATGGAAACAAATATAGCATGGAAAAATACTTGGTAACGATATATGTTTCTACGATTGTTATAGATCCTTACGCTTTACAGTGTAGAGAGAGGAAGAAAGGAGGAGGCTCCATATAAAATTTGTTGTAAAGCTTTAAAACTTACCAACCAATGGAACTATATTTGATATAAGAGGATTTTTGGGAACGAAAAAATTAGGTATGATTTTTAAAAATCACGACCTCCAATCAGCAGGGGGTGAAGGTAAGGACAGGCGAGAGGCCCTCTTATCAGTTTTTCAGCATAAATCCAGAACATATCAAGAAAAAACCACCATATTTTATAAGTTAGATTGTTTGTGTACGATTAATTTGAGACCCTCCAGACATATTCAAATTATCAGATCTTCAACACAAATTTATAGAGCAAGATTTAGAATATTTGTTTAAGTTATCTTTGTGTTGCTATTCGAAACTCCAGTTGCAGCTCTCATTTTATAGCGGTTGCTTATAAATTATGTTATAATTTGATTTAAAATAATGCCAATAAAACGATAAAAATTTGAATAATTTCTGAAAATTTCATTTGATTTTGAAAGGTGTAGCAAAGCACACCGGGTCAGCTAGTAAATCATAAAAATAAATCAGTCACCAAAACCACCAGTCACCCGAAAATGACCTTAATATAAACCAAGCAGCGCAAATTGTAGTAAATTATAAGAAATATAATGATGATCATTAAAATAAAAAAAAAAATAATTAACTACATGTTAAGCAATACACCGAGAATTTATAGAGTTTTGTGCAGATTTTTTAAGGTGGAGATCAGGCACTCTGGATGATTTTTTTAAAATTAAATTAGGGTTTTCTTTTCAAAACAAAACTTAGAAAATTCTTTTTTATTCTTGAGATTTTTAAGCTAAATTGAGTGTACATACTAATATATCGCCGGTGTCATCAAAGGGCGCTAGAAATCGAGATTCGGGAACGTAAGTGGAGATGGGTTGGGCACAAGCTGCGAAAAGATGAAAACGAGATTTGCAGAGATGCGCTTGAATGGAATCCAGAAGGACATCGGAGAAGAGGCAGACCCAGAAACTCGTGGCGGCGAAGTCTAGCCGCTGAAATCCGAACTGTCGACGAGAATCTTGACTGGGACCAGGTGAAGACGCTGGCTCCGGATCGTCAACAGTGGAGGTCTATTACCACGGCCCTAAGCCCTAACAATTAAATAAATTGGAAGCAATAGCTTGTTAGCCTAAGGTCCGTATCCCGCGGTGGGGCTGCCATCTTGGACTTAGTTGGTGGAAGCCGTATTTCAAAAATTCAGCCGCTCGTTGCGAGACAGACGCTGTCTGAGCCGCCCCTGAACTGGAGAATAGACGCTTGCGGCCAACTTTTCAGTCTGCATACGAACAAAGCATCCACCGTGATTGGGTACCCGATCTCCGCTTAGGTTACTCGCATCCCAGCCTGCACCACGGGGAGGTTGAGATAGGATTTGTGAATAAGAGGTGATATGACCACTATGGGGCCTCGTGTTGCACATTATCCACCATTTGCCAATCATTTCGTCACGTTCACCGTGGTTTAACTGGCAAACGCGTCGTTGTACTGGAGCGGAAATTTGGGCTCAAGTCCCATCGGTGAGCCGATGTATCTTTTCGAAAAATTCATGATATTTATTTATGGCCCATATTCTTTCTTGTTTATATACCTCATGTTTCCCTAAAACTTTCCATCACCTTTGAAAATGTGATGATTTTCAAGTACGAAAATGTACCAAGACGAGTGTTAAAATCATTAGATTTGATTTTCCACCGCTCTACAATTTCTCGGGCATCTCACACTTGCCAGATCACACTTCACTTCGTCTTAACATCTCGCTCGTTGCACCTCTGTTCGTCTCGTTCCTATCGGATTCGCAACGAACACCTGTGTTACAAGACGTTCTCGCAACGTGTCCTGCCCAGCGTATCCGTCCAGTCTTTACCAACATATGGACACTGGGTTTGTCGTAGAGTCTAGTGAGCTCGTGGTTTATCCTTCGCCTCTACACTCCGTTCTTCTGCACGCCGCCAAAGATGGTTCTTAAAACTTGTCACTCGAATACATCGAGTGTACGCAGGTCTTCCTCGAGTAATGTCCTCGTCTCATACACGTAGAGGACAACCGCTCTAATGAGCGTCATATACATGTTTCACTACGTGTGAGTGCTAAGTCTTCTCGACCGCAGTTCTTTGTGGAGCCCATAGTAGGCACAACTTCCGATGATAATTCGCCTCCGGATCTCACGGATGGTGTCATTGTCTGCTGTCAACAGTGAGCCAAAATACACAATGTCTTCTATTATCTTCAACTCGTCGGCGTCGGACGTGACCTTGTTATTACTGGACAAATAAGCTTGGTCAGTATCGGTATGAATCATAAACCCAATCCTTCCTGCTTCGCGTTTCAGTTGGCGATAAATCACCTCCACCGGCCTGCCGACTTTGTCAATGTCGTCGACAAAGCAGATAAGTTGACTGGATCTGTTGAAAATCGTGCCCAACATTCCGCCCCCTTCGGAAATTCACCCGAAATCTTCACACAACACTGTGTTCCATACATCGTCGCCTTATCATTCTGGCCAGCTTCACGGAAAACTCTTCTCTGTGAAGATCTGGTCCGTCATAGACCGTCTCTCCATGAAGCCGGCCTTATTACTTCCCACGAATCTGTTTACTTGTGGCGTTAGACGGCGGAGTAGGGTTCGGGACAACACTTTGTAGGCGCCATTGAGGGCCCTGATCGCTCGATACTTCTCACAGTCAAATATGTCACCCTTTTTGTAGTTGGAGCATATTAACCCCTCCTTCCTCTCCTTCGGTAGCTTTTTGAGTCCTTAATTTGGACCATAACCGGTATACGCAATCAGAGGCCCGGGCCCTTTTTGATAAATTCTTCTGCGTTCAGAGCTCCACTGAATTTTTTCTAAATTTTTCACGATCCTGCTCAAAATTTTGTTGTCAATGAGCTTTTAAAAAAATTATTTACAAAAGAAAAGGTTGACTTTTTTTCAATAATACTTATCGTAGATAAATTCAAAGACTAATAGAATCATTTGATGCGGTTATTTTATGATGTATGCGATTTTTTTTCCATGAAATGGATCGTTTTACAAGAAATCTGTATTCCAGCACACCGTCTCATTTATCAATCAATCGTCCCTCAAGTCACACGTTTCGTACGTACATCCTCGCTTTCATATAAATAGGTACGGTGACGAATCCAGCGGATTTCGTGCGATTGCGCAGAACCACGTGACATTTTCCATCCAACAACATTGTTCGATCTTCTTAAGACGTGTCGCGAGTTCTCTCTTCCTCTATGTAATTACCTATACCATCAAATGGTGGAAAGACTTTGTTCCGAGGGATTTTCTCTCTTCTATTTACCGAAACGGAATGGCAGTGGGAAATGCCCACTTACATAGTCGGTTATTTACCCAAGCTTTCGTTCGGGACAAAGATTTCTGTTTGGCATACAAACGGCACCCATACTTAGAAAGTTGGAAGAACGCGCACACAATTTTGTGCAAGGAATTTCGCGTAAGATGGAAATGAGTGTAGATTTTTTTTTTCTTTCTGTTGTTTTGCCCATCAGGTATTTTCTATCGGAGCTCAGTGGATGCCAACAAAATGGGGAGGAAATCGTAATTATTTAAGAGTGGAAGCAGTGTGGAAAAATCTTCCCGATTTTAAATACAGCTGGCGAGGTTTTAGCGACCCCATCGTCTTTTTCGTAGTAGGAAGTAGGAGAAGGTTGAAATGAATGAATGAAAATGAATGAATGAAACAGGCCCAAAGGGGTTGGCTCGGAGAGGTGCGGAAAAGCGGGAATTGAAATACCCCGTCTCACCCGCGGAAAATGTGTTAATTGTGCCAAGAAGACACAGAACCGGGACGCCGGTCGAGGCAGTGGATGGTGGAAAAACTTCCTGAGCAAAAACACAGAAACCAGACGACGATGACGACGACGACCTCGAGACCTGGTCTTTACGATGTTATTTTTTCTTCTGTTCAGTTCATACTTTTGCATTGGGAAAATTTTTCCCGCACCTCCCGGCAAGGACTCATCAACGTTTTTCCTCCTCCTCAATCCGGCCGAAGGCAAGGTAAACTTGTACCTACTCTTGGATAAAGTTTTTCCGGTGGAGGACGCCGTTTTTTATTCATTTACTCGGTTGATTTTTTTTTCGCCGCCTTCCCCTGGTTTATTTGCAGGAAATTCTAGAACCGTGACCTAGGTCAATGTAATTCATTTACGGTTCGTCTGTTTTCGATTTTTCTGTGTTTGTTTTGGGCTAAAGATTTTCCTTTGCTGTAGTGATTTTGAGACAGAGGAATATATCAACCATTTGGGGAAACAGCTGATTTTCGTTGATCTAGATTAGGAAATGAGATAATTTTTAGAGTTTAAATCTTTAAAGCTAAGTAAAGATGACTCTGTTTGAAATCTCTTGCTGACAAGTGTTATAAACTGGTGAACCTCAAGTAGCGGGAATGAATTAATGATTCGATTCACGCATAATGAGCTGAAGAGACAGGAAAACAGCAGTATGTGCTTTTAATGTATTCTTTGTAGGTTTGGTTCGTGTCAGTTCAAAATCGGAGTTTTTTTCTTTTAAATGCTTAGACAGCATTCAAATGTTATAATCACTGAGTTTGGCGTTATATAACCAGAAACAAAACTAACGAAGGAATATTTGCATTGAAGGAACACAAAATGTGAGTATCTACGATAAAAAACGACATTTAATAGAAAAGAATAGAAAGTAAAGTATAACTGAACACGCGGAAGATTCGAATGCAACGAATGCAAGGCTTGTACCGTGGTCTTCATTGACAAATCAATTCTAATTAACGTACACAAAAGTGCAAACAAAATCGTCTTTTGAGCGAATGATCAGCTGTTGGTGCTAAGTGAAGGCGACTCACCTTACATTCCTGTTGCTGGTGGATGCCGTCGACGAAAGACGGGAAGAAATACTCCGAAATCCGAACCCCCCATCGGCCAAGCCCAAACATATGGTCCTTCGAACCGGATTCGAGGACAGGAAGCTCATCAGGAACAAGCAGAGGAATCATCATCCACCATCTTCCGAGCGCCATACACAGACAATTTTTTTTACTATTACGTGTCACTGAAAACTGCAACCTTTAAAATAAATCACCTGTAATTAACAAAACCTGTAATTTTAATTTTTTTTCCTTGAAAGTTAACGAAGATTCATTTATTACTACAGCAAATGTCCTTTAAAAAAGTCGTACACTAAAAATTAAATGTCACGTAATCATGTTTTCGACCTGTAAAATTACGGTAAATGTCCTGCTCCTTTTTGTTACAGGACATTTGCGTAATTTTACAGGAAATAATTTTTGCTGTGTATGTAGCAGCTGCGATATGTACCAAATCAACATCAAGCTTTGTGATTTACTCACTTTGGAACACTGTTGTGGCCTATTTTCACTTGGCCTACGGAATATTTCGCAAACTTTGCGCCCAAACTAACCGACACGATATTACGAGTTGATAGATGATTTGTTGCGGATCAAAATAAACGAGGAATTACCCTGCAGTATTTTGCAACAAAGTACAGTGCAAAAGTTTTGCAACTAGGGAAAATTAAATAACTTCTTATTAACTTTTTTTTAATTTAGGACACTTTACCATCCTTGTGGCATTCGTGTCTGCTCTTTATTAACGAAATAGCATTTTGTTGCCAAGTCGATTCAAGGCGGAACTGCAAGTACATGAGTGGTGCACTCTACTGTCGTTCAAAAGTACATCGACATTTGAGAAATTAAAAGTTTTTGAACAAATTTGAAGTCACTATCTTCCGAAAGTCTATCTTTGTTGAGTTTCCGATCGTTTTTGGTGTCAACAAATGTGATTTGAGTGGTGTTGAGTGATGGCTAGCATGGCGGTGAAAAAACTATCAGCGGACCTTCTGACGAGACGACGAGTGTGTGCCGAAAGAGGTGGAGGACTTCGTAGCGGATTTCACCTATCGAGATTGCTGTCAGGTTTTGGTACGATTGGAGGCACTCAAAAATGCAACGAGCTGTTCTTGAACGTGCAGAACAGCTTCAAATGGGCGTTAGTGAAGAACGGTTTGAAGCACACCTGGAATTCGAAGCTGATTTTGAGGTTCGATTCTGCAGAGCGAAGGGTTTTTTACTGTCCAAACTGTTAATCAGGAAGCATCTGTTGAGTTCGACTATCATGCACTCATGGACTTCTCAGAGCATAAATTTCAGTTTTCATCATCGTCTGCCAAAAATTGACTTGCCGAAGTTTAGCGGGGAAGAATCACGATGGATATCGTTCTGCGACAATTTCATCTCGATGGTCAACTGAAACGATGACATACCGATCATCAACAAGCTGCAGTACCTATTACAGTTACTGGAAGGAGCTGCTCTGTGAAAACTAGGGGGTCCGATAGAGCATTGGGACACTTTACTTATCCTTATCTTAATAAACAAGTTGGACTCATCAACGATTCGTGGATGAGAGCAGGATACTCGACAGAAAGATGAAGTGAAGTACGAGCTAATCGAGTTTCTCATTCAACAGGTCCGGATGTTGAAATCAGTGGACAGCAGTCTGCAGCGTCTCTCCTCATTGTTCACCGTTTCCAAGGTGGCTGGACAAATTCCGAAGAAGTAAACTCTTATCAAATCTGTCATTAATGCAGCTACGTCCGAAACCCAATCCATTACTTAGCTATGCAACTGTTACCACAACAACCGTTCCACCAATGTCCAAGTTTCTGTGTAGGATTTGTCAAGCGAAACACCACATCATTTTACACGACCACCAAACGGTACCTCTAGAGAAACTCTCTACTGAGGAACCTCAACCCGTCCCAGCGAACCCAAGTCCCAGTAGTTCATTAAGCCCACCAGCGATAAATTTATCCGTGCATTCAATTTTGATGGCTCTATTGGAGACAGTTGCGCTGTTTGTTGTCGCTCGATACGGCAGAATCCTGCTAGAGTTCTGTTAGATTCTGCAGCGATGTCCAATTTCATCGCCAAGAAGGTGGCGTACGATGTTGCCACCCGTCAAAGTCCCGTGGACATCGCACTTGCCGCAATCGGAGAGTCAGTACAGCGCATCAAACAGAAGTAAGCTGCCAAGAGCGTATCGAGGAACAGCGACTTCTCCACCACACTCGATTTCCTCGTTTTGAAGAAACCAACATCACATTTCTCCACGTTCCCTATCGATACATCTGTCTGGAGACTACCAAAGGTTTTATTGGCGGAACCTAAGTACAACGTTTCAGCAACAATCGACATGATCATCAGTCAAGAATGTTACCATGAATTCCACACAGGCGTACGCCCCTCACTTGGCAATGGTTCTCCGTTTTTTAGTAAACACCCTCTTTGGCTGTACAGTTTCCGGCAGAGTGGGTTCCAGCTCCACCACCACATCGCAAGCGGGCTACCTATCCAACGTTGATAAAACCCGAGAAACGATCCCTGGGGAAAGCTAATAGAAACCACCGATCGGAGCCCGAGAACTAAAGCACAACCCATTCAAATTCACGAAGGAGGACACGTCGCCCGCTATTCCAGACTCAATTATCAACAAACCACCCTGAGAAATTCTCGCACGAAGTGGTGTTATCTTGTTGTGAGACTGTACAAGGAACATGAATTTCCTTAAACTTAATATCCAAAACTACAAAATTAAAACAAAAATCAAAAGATTTTTAACCAACCGGTTGCAAAATTGATTTTTTTAATGAATAAATTGTAACCAATACGTTAACCTTACTACCTGGTTTAGAGGGATTCTCAAGATTTTCACTCGTAACATGCCAAGAAAGTGTCTTAGTAAGGAGGAGGATGGACCGCCCTAAACCTTCCCGAACACGTCAGCAGCACAAAGCGTTTAGGTCAGGACTAGCTTGAACTGCCAGGACCACGAATTGTTGGCTTAAATTCCAAATATTCACGAGTGCTAGATCAGCTACGCGCTATAGCTATCGCTCCTAAGACCAGAGAGCCTTCCCTGTGTGCGATCGAGATACAAGCAGCGTGCCCAACATCTCTGCCGTGCTAGGCCGTTTTTCGTGGGGGTGCACCACCTGAAACGTGCCCAGACAAATTGAGCGTCATTATCGACGAGCTGTTCCAACAACAGCGCGATGTTACCCGCTGGCCAACAGTCCCGTACGACTGGGACACCAGCATTGAAGAGAGGATAACGGTGGAAAAACTTCACGAGACTGCCAAGTTCCTTCAACCAAGGAAGGCCCCTGGACCGGACGGCATTCCGAACGGCGCAGTGAAGGCCACGATCAGGGAGTTCCCCAAATAGTTCCGGACATCGTTGCTACGATATGTGACGAAGACCCATCGGCGTATCCGCCGATCTACCTACTGGACACAGCGGGTAAGGTCCTGGAGGAGATGATTCAGAATCAACTTCAGAGGTTCACTGAAGTGAGGGCGGACTCTCGGAGAAACAGTTTGGTTTCCGTAGAGGACGCAGCACCGTAGCTGCCATCTGCTTTGTCATTGAGGTAGCGGACAGGGCCAGGCTAACAAAGAGGAGAGGGCTCCGCTTTTGCATGGTGGTCACCCTGGACGTGAAGCACGCCTTCAACAGCGTCAGTTGGACAGCGATTGCGTCGTCGCTCATCCAAATGAGGATCCCGGCATATCTGTATAGGCTTGTGGACAGTTACTTCCACAATCGCCAACTGCAGTATATGACAGGTGAGGGTTTGCGAACACAAGAGGTTTGCAGCGGAAGTACAGCTATAGCGGAAGTACAGCTCTAGCCTACCATAAAACCGAGATGGTGCTGATCACCAACTTGATTTCGTCACCAACAAGTACCATTGCAGTTGGACCATGCCAAATCATGTCCAAACGTGTACCTAGGGGTGATGATAGACGACAGAGTCAGCTTTACGAGTCATGTCGACTACGTGTGTAAGAGAGTGGCAATAGCCACGGCCGCACTCACACGAATGATGTCGAACTACTCGGCAATTCGCAGCAGTTAAAGGAGGATACTAGCAAGCGTGACCATGTCAATCTTGCGATACGGAGCAGCGGCCTAGAGGCAGGCCCATATCGGTTTTGCTACAGTAGGATGTCTATTGCTACGACAACAAAGACACGCCCACGTACGAGATTTCGCCACTCGACTCGAGGACTCGATATCCTACTGGCAGCTCAGCGAGAGAAAGGTGGACCCATTGTCTGATCCCACACAGGTCATCGATACTTCATGAAGTACCACTCCGGTTTTGACATGTAGCTTCGCCATATTTCCAGATTGTGGTGACGTAGAGGAAACACCCGATCATGTGATATTTTCCTGTCCGAAGTTTGGGGCGGTACGTACCAACATACTTGCCACCTTGTGTAAGGTATCCTAACGCTGGAGGATATCCGTGTAGTGCTGCTTCCTAAGGGGGAAACTGCGGAGATAAGACTTTATCTTCCCCGTAGCGGACTTCGCAGGAAGAGGGTTAACCACTGTCGGGGGATACCCACGGGTAGAGAGGCTCTCGATGCCGAGCGAGCCTCTCGAGTCGGTATAGGATGTCGTCACTGTCGGAAAACTTCCGAGACGTAGCGTTCAAAGTCCCAAATGTGTGCCGTGACAGGTGCGAGTCCAGGACAAGCTGCTCTAGATCTGGCACACGACGGGTAGAAAAAGCCGCGGGCTGAAAGTGCTGTCGAGTAGTGTGCGTCCGACCCCACGGTTTGAAGCTACTGAGGCAACATCTTTTGCG
The DNA here is from genome assembly GCF_029784155.1 of Uranotaenia lowii. Taxonomy (NCBI): domain Eukaryota; kingdom Metazoa; phylum Arthropoda; class Insecta; order Diptera; family Culicidae; genus Uranotaenia; species Uranotaenia lowii. Next base: position 45,318,420 of record NC_073693.1, read on the forward strand.
TAGCGGATGCCGTGGGTGCCCCGCGTCCATGCTCAGGATGCTCCATTTTCGGGGAGTATCCGAGTAGGGCGGTTCCCATCGATCGACGCTGCGGGGATAAAATTTGACCTTCTTCGCTGTGGAAATCTTTAGGAAAGGGTTATTCCACGATCGGGGAATACCCTAGGTTGGCTCTCGACGCAGGGTGAGACATTCGAGTCGGAGTAGGATGACGTCTTCGTCAGGAATCATCCGAGTCGTTGCGTTAAGTCCCGCGCATGTGCTGTGATAGGAGCGAGTCTAGGTTAAGCTGCTCTCGACCGCCACAGGACGGGCACAAAGGTGGCAAATCTTAATTCATGGAAATACGAGGTCGGTCTTCAAGTCGTTATAGGAGAGGTGGCCTCGAATCTTCAGGAGGAGAGGGTTGCGTGGTCAACCCCTAGTCTTAATGATAAGATGTCGGATCTCGAGTCGTGAGAGGAGAGATCAGGCCCTTGGTCAACACAAGAAGGGGGTAAAAGTGATCACCTCTAGTCATCACGAGGAGAGATCAAATTTCGAGTCGCGAGAGAAGAGATCAGGCCTTGAATCGTGCAGAGGAGAGGTCAACCTCTAGTCGATGCGAGGAGGGTTCGGATCTCGAGTCTTTTTGAGGAGAGATCAGGCCTCGAGTCACGAAGAGGAGAGGTTTCTGAGGGAATCTAGAGTCATTGCGAGGAGATGTCGGTTCTGAAGTCGCTAGAGGAGAGTTCGGGCGTCGAGTCGTAAGGATGAGAGGTTCCGCTGAAAGTGGTCTCGTTAATGAATATTGAGTTGAAGCGCACTATTGCGAATAGACCTTCCACTATTGAAGAATAGTGTGTTAAACAGTACGAGGTGGGAACCAGGTTTGCGGCCCCAGGTGGAGTTTAGGGAGTAGGAGGTTTACACAGAGTATATAATGAGTCTTTCAATTGTACCCATGGACCCAGAGTAACAAACAGGGAGGACGCGGTGGCTCGTAGTGCCTTGGAAAACAATTCGTAAACTGGGATTTTCCACCTGGGTGATCAACTAATAAAAAAAAGGCTGATATCCGCTAGAGGCCGCGAAAATTCTTCCGATTCAAACCCTACCACCCCCGTTTAGCGTCGCCCAACAGCAAAATCACCGAACAACCGAACCAGTTGAAGTTTTGGCCTAGCGACGACGCACCGTGCAGCAGAACTTCAAGGTATTTAGGAACATCCACTTTAGTAAAAAAGGAAGGGCATTGTCTACCCTCCCAATTTGTTGAGTGTTTGGGGAGAATAGAGTGGGAATTCTATCCTAGCTTCTCAGGAGTTTCCTGGTGCTGAAAATCCTTACGAGTCTGCTGTCGACTCTAAGGCTTGACAGAGAGTTTCTTACTCAGCTGGTTTGTCTGGAGAACCGATGGTTACAAGATTTGAAAGACAATATTTACAAGGTACCTATTTGATTTTGAAGAATCAGTTTTACTCCAGATGAAATGTATAAAATTAACGATAATAACAACTCATTGGTATCACATTTTAGATTCCAAAAACCCGTATCAAGTCGAAAACCTGAGCATATACGCCCAAAGAATCAAATGTGTTGCTACTTTATGCAAATTTAGCTCCTTTTCCGTTTCTGGCATCCCGGGGAAAAAGATATGCGACATGCGACACACAGAAAATCCCTTTGGAGGAAAATTTGCCCGGTCTCGTCAGTTTTCGTCTCATGTCGTTACCATTCCTATAAATTTTGGCTCACCATTTCGGCTGGAATAAAATAAAAAAAGAAAAATAATCCTAACCCAGAGTCTCGATTCTTGAGGCTTGATTCCGATCTCTATTCTGCTGTACATACAGCTGTATCTTTCCGATAGCTTTTATCTTTCCGCCGCGAAAGGCTCCCTCCTCTAACTTTGTTGCCTTCTATATGCTTATGTTGTATGTTTGCCTTTGCCTGGTGCCTGGATTGGATACGTGTATGCTGATTTTGGAATGCTCGAATAAGCTCTTAGAGTGGAGCTCCTTTCTGGCATGAGAATCAGCCATGTACAAATCTGATTGCGAATTACAATTTCTCAATCAATCATCCCAATATTGATCCGGGGCAAATAATAAGAAATTCTGTTGAATGGCGGCAAGAGTGAGTGAGTAAATACTTTGACTAGTTTGGGTTGCCATTGTTCGAAGGAGGGAACAGTGTGTGAAAAAAACGGGGCTGACTGACTGATCACCACAAATGGAAATGGCTTTTCCTAGTAGACTGAGTCAATTTTGGGTCATTTTTATCATTTTTGTCATTTTTGTAATTTTTGGCATTTTTGCCATTTTTGCCATTTTTGTCATTTTTGTCATTTTTGTCATTTTTGTCATTTTTGTCATTTTTGTCATTTTTGTCATTTTTTGTCATTTTTGTCATCTTTGACATTTATGTCATTTTTGTCATTTTTGTCATTTTTGTCATTTTTGTCATTTTTGTCATTTTTGTCATTTTTGTCATTTTTGTCATTTTTGTAATTTTTGTCATTTTTGTCATTCTTGTTATTTTTGTCATTTTTGTCATTTTTGTCATTTTTGTCATTTTTGTCATTTTTGTCATTTTTGTCATTTTTGTCACTTTTGTCATTTTTGTCATTTTTGTCATTTTTGTCATTTTTGTCATTTTTGTCATTTTTGTCATTTTTGTCATTTTTGTCATTTTTGTCATTTTTGTCATTTTTGTCATTTTTGTCATTTTTGTCATTTTTGTCATTTTTGTCATTTTTGTCATTTTTGTCATTTTTGTCATTTTTGTCATTTTTGTCATTTTTGTCATTTTTGTCATTTTTGTCCTTCTGATCTTGGATTTGGATTATGATTCCTGATTTGGATCCTGCATCCTAGGCACTGATCCTGGAGTTCTGATTATGAATTTTGAATTTTGATCTGTTTTCGGATCCTGGACCTGGATACCTGATTTCTGATCTCGATCCTTAATGGGATATCAATTTAGGACCCTGGCGCTTATTTAATCCTTCATTTCATTTTTTTTTTCACTTTTATAATCTTCGAAGCGTGCTTGGACTTGTGCGTTCGAAAAGACGACGTGTTTGGAAAAATCGATTCAAAATTTTCCACAAAATCTATAGAGTTGAAGCTTGTCAATTATATTTATTTTGTGTTTTATTTGGAGTTTTTCTAAATAGCTCAAGTGTTGACTTCGGTTTTTCTCGATTCTACTCACTAAAACTGATTTTTTTTAATTTGAAGGACCTTAGGGTGAATTTTGTTAAATTTCTTTTATTAGCATTGTCTATTCCGTGATCACTTCTTCAAAATTGTTTTTTTTTTTTAATTTTAACTTTGCAAGAATCTATATCAGGAACTAAATAATAATTACATTTATTTTTACCGGTTATTTATTTAAACCGGTTGTTTGACTCAGTGATAAGCTTTGTGAAAATTCTGAATTTTGTAGCGTGAAATTTGTTTGAAAATACCATTTGTTTTATTTACTCATAAAAAAACTTATTTGAAAACTTGCAAACAAGTAGTTTATTATGTTTGATCTTTGCTGATCCACTTGATCTAAAAACGTTGAACGAAAGCTTGAAATTTTTCATGAAGTGGCATCAGCTTTCGAAAATATTTTGAAATCAATTTCCAAATATTCGATAAATGTTTTTTGAATTGTCTCTTCACGAACATATTTAAAGGTTGAATCCGGTTATGGGTGGCAATTTCAATGATCAACCAAGCAACACTGCAAACCCATCCGATCATCAGGATCCACCACATCGAGATGAGATCCTGGAAACTGAGCAGCTGATAATCCGTTTCGTAGTAACGAGGAGTCATCGAATCAAGCCAAAACCACCAGATGCCACTTTCAAAGATCCTGGCGTCGTGATCCCGAAACTTACTCCCAAAAGGATCAAGCCGACACAACGTGTGGCTAATGATGCTGGAAAATAAAGGTGTTCTTACGACGTACGCTTTCCGATTTCGAGTCACCTTGTCGATGTTGTCGACACTTTTTTCCATAAATCTGATTATAGAGCAAATTTTGAATTGGGCATGTTGTTTCGGGAATACCTCACGAGCTTCATTATGCATTATTCTTGAAATTGTCTGAGGATGAAACCTGCTAAGAACGTCGATATCACCTTGCACTTCGATTGATATGTTGAAATCGGTGAGTTGTAGGAACTCTTGCAAGTTGTTCACATGCTTCTCGTACCGGTTTGTTACTATGAAGGAGAGCATTTTAGCCAAATAAGATTCATCAAGAAAGAAAAATAGTACAGACAGTACTAGAACACTATACCGTGTGACGATCCCCTTGTTAATTTCGGCGTCAGATTGACCGAAAAACACTTGCCAGACGATGGTTCTTGACACGAGAGGGCTACAAATATAGACAAGCACTTCAATGGATGCAAGCAGACTGACGATGAATATCCAAACGTCGAATCCGAATGGTTCCAGCAAATGACGGAAGTAGCTATGGATTCTTTGCTCAGGGACGAAAAGACAGAATCCATCAAAACCATGAGTCGGTAGATATTCTGTGTATCTCGCAATGACACTTATGTGAGGAGCCATGTTCATTTTTCTACTTTGTAACGACTTTGACAGGATTTCGAGTGAATGACTTGGCATTACCCATTTCAGGGAAGCGTTGATGCGTTTGCAGAATGTTTCCACCAGATATGCCGTAGGTCCACGAACCTTACCAGCGATTGCAAACAAAAATGGTACATTTGCTTCGAATCCTATTTTGAATTTCTCTTGGTAAACGTTCTTAACCTGATCGTCAATAAGGTAACTTAACGCCATCGAAAAATCAAGATTTTGATCCAATGATCGGTTGAACCAGTTTAAATGAGCCATCTGAGTGCGGTTCATGTTGATGTTATGCAGAAGTAGCAGTGAGTTGGGAGAACCAAGCGAATATGCACAGTGTGAATAAGATTGCAGAGCATTTTTGTCAGAAAAATCTTCATTTGTTGATATTTGCACTACAATAAATGCAGCAAATCGATTCCAATGAATTCCGTACGGTAAACGAAGAAATCCGGATCCTTCTGATAGCAGTAACACGTACATTCCGCATGTGCGAGGAATTTGAGGCGCCTGACTTAAACTGATGATCACTATCGATTGGTATTTAATGTCTAGCAAATGAAGAAACTCATGCAAAAAATCAAACCATTCGTTAGTTGATGGATAGCTGAAGATGCAAAGTCCTTCAGCTTTGGGTTGAATGGTGTAGAAATGTTCTACGACTTGACTCAAATCTGTTCCAAATGTGGTGTTATGATTTGTTGTCCCATAATTCGAATGCAATAATATTGGAAAAAAATTGAGGAAAAAATTGAGCGCGTAGGACATTTTAAATGCTTCAACGTTCTACTTAGCACTTCGGTTAGTCAATGTGCTTTAGTCATCAATCAAATCTTTAATATTCATGTTGGCCTCGTATTTTATAATCCTCATCCTTTTATCTTTCTCGTGTCAATTTTGAAATGTTGGTAATTAGCCGAGAGGCCGCAATTCCCTAGTGCACAATATGGAATCTGTTGGGGCCGATTTGCGGCATTCCTAATCTTTGATGTTCCATCAAAGTACATCAAAGTACCCTCAGAGCCAAAGGGGGCTTAGTGCAAAAACGCTGATTTTGAGTAATAGCCACTTGAGTCATCTTTTCCGAGTCGAAATATCTTTGAATTTTCAAAATTTTCCACTTCGCGGTACAACCGACATTCACGGTATTGAGGATTTATTAAAAAAATCATTAACAAAATTGAAAATGAAACTGTGTTTGAGTTAAAAAAAATAACTTTTTCAAACTGAAGTTGTAAAGAATTGTCTTTTCATAAAACTATAAATAAAACGTGAATTGCTTGCATTCATAAACAACGCTCAACGCATCCAGCAAAGGCTTCGTGTCGCATGCCGAAATGTGCCAAGATAAGGACGGAGGCATCCTGACGGACAATCGTGAGGTGATAAATAGGGGAGAAGCAGCACTTTGTATGAACATCAGAGCAAGGCGGTGGGAGAAAGTACATCGCTGATGTAGCGGAGCCACTCAAAGCCACTCGTAGAAACCCACATCCACCAGTTTATTGGTGGACTGAGGAAATCGCGCATTTGCGAGCCAGCACGAGCCTTCGCGCTAGGCGAAACATGCAGAGAGCACGAACTCAAATGGAGAGAGACGAGCGTAAAGGGTGATACGGTCAAAATTTGGTCAATATCAACTTGAAGTATTTCTTTCAATTTTGCATTAAAAAATACCTGAAAACCCCTCATTTTGAAGGTGTGTGTGAGTGTGTGTAGAATGTTGCTCCTATTTTGATTTTGGAATTCACTCTTCAGTTGTCAAAATGCCGTCCGAGGACGATTTTGCTCGCGCCTCGCGAAAATTCGAGCTACTCGCACGCAAAACTGGCAAAATCGCTAAAAGTTGCCAAATCAACCGTTACAAATGTAATTAAAGTATTTGGGGAACGTTTGTCGACAGCCAGGAAGTCTGGATCGGGGGGAAATCGAAAACCGGAAGTCGTTGAGACGACAAATAGTGTTGCCGGTAGTTTCAAGCGAAACCCTAACCTCTCTCTCCGAGATGCCGCAAATAAGCTGGGTGTATCGTCTACAACCGTGCATCGAGCCAAAAAACAAGCTGGACTATCGACTTACAAGACGGTAGTGACTCCAAATCGCGATGATAATCAAAATACGACGGCCAAAGCGCGATCCCGGAGGCTGTACACGAAGATGCTGACGAAGTTTGACTGCGTGGTAATGGACGACGAAACCTACGTCAAAGCCGACTACAAGCAGCTTCCGGGACAGGAGTTTTATATGGCAAAAGGAAGGGGAAAGGTAGCAGATATTTTCAAGCACATGAAACTGTCAAAGTTCGCGAAGAAATATCTGGTTTGGCAAGCCATCTGTACCTGTGGCTTGAAAAGCAGCGTTTTCATAGCTTCCGGGGCTGTCAACCAAGAAATTTACGTGAAAGAATGTTTGAATAAACGTCTGCTGCTTTTGCTGAAGAAACACGTTTGTTCCGTACTGTTTTGGGCAGATTTGGCATCTTGCCATTACGGTAAAAAAGCCATCGAATGGTACGCCGCCACAAACGTGCAGGTGGTTCCCAAGGACAAAAACCCTCCCAACACGCCAGAGCTCCGCCCAATTGAGAAATACTAGGCTATTGTCAAGCGGAACCTAAAGAAGACCAAAAAAACTGCTAAGGACGAGCAGCAGTTCAAGGCAAACTGGCTTACTGCGGCGAAGAAGGTGGACAAGGTGGCTGTACAAAATTTGATGGCAGGGGTTAAGCGTAAGGCCCGGCAATTCGGATTTGGAAAAGCGGAAGCCTAACTGAATATTTTTCCTGAAGTTTATACTAATTAAACTTGAAAAAGAAATTTAATTTGATTTTTTAAATAAACGATTCCACCGATTTACACGCGTTTTCTCTTGACCAAATTTTGACCGCATCACCCTTTAGGCCGCTTTTCAAAAATGCGAAAAAAAACCTATGCAAGACAACTAAAGAGAGTAAAAAGGCATGTTTAAAGAAACTTTGTCTTGATGCCAATGACCGACCATGGGGCGATGCCTACAGGATAGTCATGGCAAAAAACAAAAGCGGTAGCACACCACCTGAAATGTGCCCCTACAAACTGATGGAAATAACGAGATAGCTGTTCCCTCATCATGATATCAATAGCTGGCCGCAAGTCCCGTACGACTGGGATACGAGCGAGGAGGAGTTGATACTGTTGGAAGAACTGCGCGGCATCGCCAAATCCTTTCAGCTGGAAAAGGAAAACCAGGAAAGCCATTAGGGAACCCATCGACATACAGGACAATATGCCTACTGGATACGGTTGGAAAGATTCTGGAAAAGGTGATCTTGAATCGTATCCAGCGGTACACCGAGGGCGAAAGCGGATTGTCCAACAATCAATTCGGCTTTCGAAAAGGGCGATGTACAGTCGACGCCATTCGCACTGTCATCGAAACGGCTGATAAAGCCAGACTCAAGAAGAGAAGAGGGGACCGTTTTTGTGCGGTTGTAATATTGGACGTGCGCAACGCCTTCAATTGTGTCAGCTGGGCAGCGATTGCTTCTTCGCTTATAAAAATGAGGATACCGAAATATCTCTGCAAATTAGTGGAAAGCTATTTCCAGAACCGCAAGCTTTTATACATGACGACCGAAGGATTTCAAAAAATGGATGTTACAGCTGCAGTACCGCAAGGATCGATACTGGGCCCGGTTCTGTGGAACATCACATATGATTAGGTACTGACATTGAGCCTGCCAGAGGGAGTAAAGTTGATTGGTTTCGCGGATGACGTCGTGCTACTAGCGACGGGTTACTCAACAGAAATCGCCCAGCTAAGAGCTTCAAAGGCTGTAGAAGCGGTAGAGAGCTGGATGCACTCCAAAAGTTTGCAGTTGGCTCACCACAAAACCGAGATGGTCCTGATATCAAACCTGATTTCACCGCAAACAAGCAGGATTGCAGTTGGATCATGCACTATCGAATCAAAGTGTGAGCTTAAATATTTGTTGAGTATGTTTGCAAGAAGGCGGCAACAGCAACGGCCGCACTCACGAGGATAATGGCGAACAACTCGAGGATCCGAAGTTTTCAGCGAAGGATAATTTCGAGTGTAGTTTCGTCAATCCTTCGATATGGAGGGGCGGCCTGGAAATCTGGTCTTAACATTCAGTGTAACCAGCAGAAGCTGAACAGCGTACAGAGGCGAATGAATTTGCGGGTCATCAGTGCATACCGCACCGTTTCGTCGGAGGCTGCATGCGTTGTAGCGGGAGTCATGCCCATCTCGGTTTTGTTGGTGGAAGACTCATATTGCTACGAAAATAGAGGCACGCAAAACGTGAGAACACGAGCCAGAGATAGCTCCATAGCCAACTGGCAGCAGCTGTGGGACAGCTCAGAAAGAGGAAGGTGGACCCATAGTTTGATCCCAAAAATCAAGGAGTGGATGGAGAGAAAGCGTGGCGAAGTGGATTTCTACATGACGCAATTCCTGACTGGTCATGGATGCTTCATGAAGTATCACCACAGGTTTGGACATGCGGCCTCGCCGGTTTGCCTAACATGCGGGGACGTGGACGAGACACCCGAACACCTGGTATTCTATTGTTCAAGATTTGAAGAGGACTTACTTACTTAATGATCCAGCGCCGATCCTCCGGTGCATAGGGCCGTGATAAAAGACCTCCAGTCAAGATTCTCGTCGACAGTTTGGATTTCAGCGGCTAGGCTTCGCCGCCACTAGTTTCTAAGCCTGCCTCTTCTTCGATGTCCTTCTGGAATCCATTCTAGCGCCTCTCTGCATATCTTGTTTTCATCTCTTCGTAGCGTGTGCCTAATCCTTCTCCACTAACGTTCCCGAATTTCGATTGCTAGCGCCCTTTGATGACACTGACGATGTAGTTCCTCATTCGAGATCCAGTTGCCAGGCCACCAAGCGCGGGTGATGTTCCGCAGGCAGCTGTTTACAAATACTTGCAGTTTTCGCGTCGTCACCGCATATGTGCACCAAGTTTCGCACCCGTACAGCAATACGGATTTGACGTTTGAGTTGAAGATTCGGATTTTTATTTCGGAGACTCGCAAACGCAAATCGGGCCTTTCTGATCCGGGTTTCGATGTCTTTCCTGGTACCACCATCAGGCGTTATCTGGCTACCAAGATACTGGAAGGACTCCACTTTCTCAACTTGTTTTCCAGCTACCATGAAACTGAAGGGATTTCCTGTGTTGATCTCCATCGACTTGGTCTTTCCGACATTGACTTTGAGACCTACTGCCTTGGAGCTTTCGGTGAGGTCGTCGAGTTTACTCTGCATGTCCGGTGGTGTTTGGGCGAGCAAAACATTATCGTCAGTCAGGTCAAGGTCGTTCAATTGCTCCATTGTTGAAGGATTCTACGGCAATCCTCGGTTCGGTGCACAGTCGATCGATAAAGTCAGAATCTCATCCATTACGATTAGAAAACGTAGAGATGATAAGATACATCCCTGTTTCACTCCAGCAGTTACCGGGATTGGTTCGGACAAGACACTGTCGTGCAAGACCTTGCACGAAAATGCCTCGTACAGTACCTCGATGCCATGGAGTTTCTCTGGGACTCCTCGTCGCCTTAAAGCCGCCCAAATATTTTCATGGTTAAGTCGGTCAAATGCTTTTTCGAAATCGACGAACACCAGCAGAAGAGAGACCTGGAATTCGTTGATTTGTTCCAGTTTGATTCGTAGCGTTGTGATGTGGTCCACACATGATCGTCCGGATCGGAATCCAGTTTGTTGCCGTCGATTTTCTTCTGGATCCTGTTCACTTTGCAGAGTACTTTGAGGGTTGTACAGATCAACGTTATGCCTGGCCATTTACCGCACTTTGTTAGGTTTCCTTTCTTCGGGACCTTCACGAGGATACCCTGCATCAAGTCTGCCGGGAATGTTGCTGTCTCCTACATGTCAGCGAAAAGACGGTGCAACATTTGTGCTGACAAGGCAGGGTCGGCTTTGCGCATTTCAGCAGGGATGCAATCGATCCCAGGTGCTATGTTGGATTTCATGTTTTTGATTGCCGCTTCTATTTCAGCCATCGAGGGCGCTTCCGAGTTGACGCCATTCATGCGGCTTACTTTTGGCGCTTCGAGCTGCGGGTTCTGTTGGCCATTGCTATTCGAGACTCGGAAGAGTTGTTCGTAGTGCTCAGTCCATCGTTTGAGCTGATCTGTTCGATCGGTCAATAACTGACCTGCTCGGTCTTTCAGCGGCATTCGAGCATTAGTCCTTGCGCCACTGAGGCGGCAAGAAATGTCATAGAGTAATCGGATATCTCCATTGGTTCATTCTCTCTCTTCGGCTACGGAGTTTGTCCAGGCTCTTTTGTCTCGTCTACAAGCTCGTTTAACTGCCTTTTCCAGCTCTGCATATCGTAAGCGGGTGGCTGTTTTTGCTGACCCGGTACATGCCTGCTCAATTCCGACTTTCGCCTTTCTCCGATCGTCGACCATCCTCCAAGTTTCATGCGACGTCCATTCACTTCTTCTTCCACAAACTTTACCGAGAGTACCATGGCTCGTCGTGATAAAGGCATTCTTGATTCCACACATCCTTGATGTCCACTGTTCTTCAAATGTTCCGTCAGTCGGCGGCTCCGAGGCTCGGGATTCAAGCTGTTCAACGTATGCCCTTTTCACCTCTGGATTCTCCAACCGGCGGACTTCTCCTATCGACACCCGACTTTCTCCTAGCTGTAAGTATGAAACCTACCACTCCACCCGGCGTGTAAGAGAGTCCCTTTCTAGACCTCAGGGCCAGAGATGTTAAAATCGCGAGTCTTCATACTCGCACTTTGCCCTTCTTTGCAGAACGATTTTATTTCGTTAAACTCAAACTGCAATGATGCTATCGATAGTTCAATTCGGAAAGCATCAGGAAGGAAGCTTCTGGTAAACTCGGTAGGAGTAAACAGCAATCGGGGGAAACATCAGCGAAACGAACGTACAGTTCTGAAAAAATCGTTTTCGTTCGGCAGCCGAACACATCAATCGGACAACGCATGGGGGCGTGGCTAAAAGTGATAGATACAAGGGAACGGGAAACGAGCGAGAGAAGGGTGCGAGGAATTTTAACTCGGTCCGCCGGACAACGATCGCTCGTGTGCATTCGTGTACGGTCAGCTTCGTTCTGTTGTTTCGTTGTTGTGATTTTATTCCTGCGAGGCATTGAAAACATCAATGCAAAACTGTTTTCTTCGTTTTGTGCACATTGATGTGATGATTGAAACGAAGATGAAATCAATCTGCAAATAGCAAGTTAAACTCGGAAGAAATCAGCCGAATGATTCTTTCCGAGGCGAGTTTACGCATCTCTGCTCAGGGCGGCACGCTTATCAAACAAAATCGCAGGGAGCTTCCAGAATGCACTCAGAAAAAAACCCTCGACTGGAAGGCCAAGCCCTTGTGGATGCTGCCGATCCTGGTACGGGGTGTCGGTAAGGCTGACGTTGTAGACGAGTTAGCGAGTGGACTCACTGGTCCGATGACGATGGCAGCCCTCTTTTCTTCTAATACCGCGTCGAATCCGATTGGTTTAGTTAGACGGTGGCCTTTCAAGTCACGGGTGGTCCACTGTCTTGTTATTTGTTATTTGTTTATTTCATCAACAGATCACATATTGATCCAAATGATAGGTTTAAAATTAAAGACAAACTACAATTGCACGGAATTTACTCTATACTATACTTAAAGCACTAAGGATTCTTCTTCGGAATAATTCCCTCGAAACGTCAAAATCAAAATGATCGGAGAAGCGGTTAAACGTCCCTATTGCACCAATTAGCGCTGTATTAGCTCCGTAGTTATTCTGTCGGAGAGGAGCAAAGAGCTGAAGATTACGATTCTAGACGAAAGCAGATAGGCAACAGTAGAGGCCCGTGTTGCGGTCCGGCGGGCCTGCAGCGTGTCGATGCCGATAAGGCGGCAGCGGCTTTCGTAGCTGGGGAGTCGGAACGGGTCTTGCCAGTTCGGGTTCCGGAGAGCGAAGCGCAAAAAACGCCTCTGGTTGGCCTCGATACGCTCCGAGCCATTTTGGTAGTAGGGGCACTAATACAGCCGAGGCATATTCGAGGGAAGATCGAACCAAGCTGCAGTGAAGACTCTTGAGACAATAAACATCCTTAAAGTCTTTTGTCATGCGGAATAAAAGACCCAGGCATCTGGCAGCTTTATCGACGATGTAGTTTGTGTGGATCTTGAAATCCAGCCGTTTGTCCAGGATCACACCAAGGCCTTTCACATGCTCAACTCGTGCAATTGCTTCATGTCCAAGAAAATAATCAGCCGATAGAGGTAGCCGCTTGCGTGAAAACGAAATTACCGTACATTTGTTGCGATTCAAGGGAAGGCATTTGACATCAAACCAGGTGGCGAAGATGTTAAACTGGCTCTGCAAGACGTTGACATCTTCGGGGCTGTTGATGGATTGAAACAATTTCAAGTCATCGGCATACGCCAGTTTTGGTCCATCGAGAAGCAGCAGCACGTCGTTGAAGTAGATCAGGAATATGATGGGTCCTAGGTGGCTCCCTTGAGGTACTCCAGAAGAGGCAGGGAATTGATTGGAAAATGATTAACCTGATCGTACAATAAGTTTCCGTCCTACCAGGAAGCTATGGAACCATTCCAGTAAAAAGCCACATATACCGATACGATCTAGTTTGGCTATGGCTATTTTGTGGTTTACCTTGTCAAAATCTGCGGTCAGGTCGGTGTAGATTACGTCGGTTTGAGAACCCATGGCAAAACTGTCTTGCACGGAAGATGTGAACGTCAACAGGTTTGTTGTCGTAGAGCGTTTGGGTATGAATCCATGTTGTTCGTTAGAGAAATAAAAATTGCAATACGTGAAAAATGGATCTAATACAACCAGCTCAAACAGTTTGGCGATCGCACATAGGGCAGAAATACCGCGATAATTGTTAACGTTCCTCCTGTCACCTTTTTTATGGACCGGAAACATGTAAGCCTCTTTCCAAATGGAAGGGAACGTGGATTCCGTGAGCAATGATTGGAAGATTCGTTTTATAGGAGTCAGCATATGTGATATATAGCGTTTTAGAAAAGTCGCTGGAAAGCCATCCGGACCTGCAGAAACACTGGATTTCAGCTTAGCAGTCGCCTTCAAGACGGTATCGTCATCGATTACGAAGTGATGAAAGGAAGTGCTCTGACGTGGGACGTTACTAGCCGCCATAGTCAACTGGTCCGTGGATATTGAACCAGAATCAATAGTACTACGGAATTTGTCAGCAAAGAGGTTACAAATATCAAGGTCTGAGGTCGCCGATTTGTCATCCAAAAACATGTAGGACGGTAAGCCCGATTCTTTCACTCATTTTCAAGCGGATTTGTGCCAACGTAAGAACTGAACTACACAACCCGAAACCGATTCTTTCCGTTGGTCCTTAATGTACTGCCAAAACGATTTGGGTCTAGTTTTAAAACCACGCTGAATCCGGATAAGGTACACACCAAAAATTTTATAAATTTAAACGTGACGGAAACGCTTCAAGACCTAAAATTTTTTTGTTCTAATCAAAGTTAGATCTAATTTTACATCATTTTCAATTTAAACAACACGCACACTAGAGTGCCCCAAATGACCCGACTTTTGAAAAAGTTATACGCTGCAGGCTAAAATTGATCCTTGGCCTAGTACAAGATCTTATGCCAAATTTGGGCCAGATCGGATCACGTTTAGGGGTCGCTCAACGAGCCTGAAGTTTGTATGGGATTTTGAGACATTTTGTTCGGGAGGAACATGAAAAACTAGTTTTTCATCAATAACTTTGGTTCCCGTCGACCGATTTCTTTCAAAAACGGGTTTTCCTAAAGCCTAAATTATGAAAAATATTTCATGCGAAGACTGCATTTCGATAAAAGATAAGACAAAAAAGTTATAAGGCTTCAAAAATGGGATAACATTTTTAACGGTGGTATTCAGCACTGTTAATGAGGCGTCAATATGTTCGACCGCCTCGACTTATTAACAGTGATGAATACCATCCTGAAAAAAGTTAACCCATTTTTGAAGCCTTATAACTTTCGTATCATAACTCTAATTGAAATGCAGTCTTCGGATGAAATATTTTTCATAATTTAGGCTTTAGGAAAACCCGTTTTTGAAAGAAATCGGCCGACGAGAACCAAAGTTATTGATGAAAAACTGGTTTTTCGTGTTTCTCCCGAACAAAATGTCTCAAAATCCCATACAAACTTCAGGCCCGTTGAGCGACCCCTAAACGTGATCCGATCTGGCCCAAATTTGGCATGAGATCTTGTACTAGGCCTAGGATCAATTTTAACCTGCAGCGCATAACATTTCACAGATTTTGAATTTCCCATACAAATTTGGGGCAGTCTAACGCACACTAACATATAAAGTTCTACGTACCATAAAGTTCAGTAAATGTTCGGAACTAGACACGAGTGTTTTGTCCTAGTGGTGTTTTAAAATGTAACATGTGTTGTTGTTTTTTGTTTTCAAATAAGTGGAGGGAATAAAACAGCGCGTGAAATGGACCAGTAGTGTCAGCAGAGGTAAGATGCAAAAAAATCGATAACTTTTAAGTGATAACATTCAATGCATATCTTCAGAAAGTTTTGATTTAATATTTTTGCAATAACAATAAAAACAAATAACAAAATTTCCAAAAAAAAGTATCATCAGTTCATAACAAAGTTTCGTAATAATACATTTTCGGGAGGAGAATCTTATATTTTTTTGAACTAACATAACGAAATTTGCTATAATTGTATGTATGTCATAAAACTTGATTTACAGGATTCTGAATAAGAATTTCGGATAAGTTAAACCGACTAATCTGAATCATTGAAGTTGATTTCCAATTATGTTTAAAGACGTATGTAGATAATAGAGTTTTCAAAATAATAATTTTCCTTATGCAATGGGGCATATGAACGGGATTCGATATCGATTTGAATAAAGTGGTGTTACAAGCATTCCGTTGATAACACATATTCGGATAATTTCAGAATAGCATCGCCTATTTCCGAATAATCCAACCGTCAATCTTTTCGCATGACCAATCGATAACTCAGGGAAATTCAGCATTCAGGACTCAGCATTTACTTCCTTTAACACTGCAGTAGAACACGGCCGCTACAGCCAGCGGGCGAAGGGTATTTTCAGAAGGCCATTCACTACCTACCTGCCGGCATACAGAAGACAGCGGAATAACTGTATCTGCTTTTCCTTGTAACCACAACATTAGAAATTTTCTCCGGCCGGAGCTACAGCTACAGATTAACATCCTTCACAGACTTTTAATTAAATTTTTTGAACAAGGGAGATGCAGATAGATTTTTCAGGATTTTTCCGATTTATTCCGTTAGTGCAAGTGAGATGCAGATGCAGTACATACATTCTTGTTAAATCTGTCATCAAAAGGGATATTGAAGTCTGTTCAATGAAGTCTGGTTGTATCACAGTGATATCAACTTTCCAGATTTTGTCTGGATCTTCCAGATTTATTTGACTTCCGTCATACAATGGGCGATGGGCGCGCTCGCGGTCCCGGTATACGATTACTCGTGTGCTAAACAGAGAGAGAAATAGCCTTCACTCCAATTTCACTCCGATTAGCTGTCATTCTTATGGAAATCTGTGTAAGAGTAAAGAGCAGGCTTTATTCTTTTTAGCAGGCCCAATCCCAATTTTTTATGTTTTCAGACTTTTAGACTGAACCCACTGGACCATTGAACAACGACCTGACTATACCACAACGAAAAGGTCGATCGACATATTCGACGCAATTAGGAATTAAACCAAACGATTTTTTTTGTTCGATACTTCAAACCATCATTTTATTATGTTTTATCTACTTAGATGAAATAACAATTCTTCAAAAACTATATTGAACATGAAAAATTTGAAGCAAGGATAGGCATGCAATTTTTCAAGTTACTTTTTTAAAACACTATGGTTAAGAGGGAAATCATTTGAATTGTTCAGACAAGTTTATAAAACTGAATGGTTATTTTTTTAAACACATTTAAATGATTTTAAATTTTTTTTTTTAATTTTTGAATAAAAATTCATAGAATAATCATATACCGATTGTATAGATTGACCCTTTTTATTACGATACGCTTCATTTTAGTCAAGTCACTTACACGCTCTTTTTTTTTAAACTCAAAATTAAGTAGTTTTGGTTCAAAACAGCACTTCGGTGGCTTCCCTCAACTTTGAGTTTGACTGGGTAACAGCAAAACTAAGTTCTGATAGGCATACTCAATACTAAGTTCGGCAGCCGAACTCGAATTTATCCTTTTTTTTCGAGGGTAGCTGATTTTCAGGGAATTAAAGGATGATTAAAATTTGTTGTACCCGGATGTTGCTGTTCCGGTACATTGCATTGCAATTACAGAGCGGTGTAAAGTTTTGACATTCCCGGTCAAAGAAAACTTCCGGATGTTACTTCCCACGGGAAGTAAACAACATCCGGAAGTTTCCGGACATTCCAAGCCGCTCACCATATGATGACAATGACGGACAGAATTTTCCGCTGACACGGTGAACATGCATTCCATTATGAAGTTCCTTCATATCTTCCGGTAATTGTTCCGGAACGACAAAATTTTGCGACGTGTTCGTTGGTTACTGCTCCGGTTCGGACTGAACTCGCTAAGTGTTTTCAGTCCAACAAAGAGAGTTCAATTTTTAGTTCATAAGGTCGAACTCAGCTTTGATCCCTCGCCGAAGGAAAAAAAAGGGATCAACTTTGAGTTCGCAGTTCGAACTCCGTTTTGATCCATCGCATGGAGGAAAAAGGGTACTTAACTTTAAGTTCATAGAATCGAACTATGTTTTGAACCTCGGTCATACTTAATTTTGAGTTAAAAAAAAATAGCGTGTATTATCCCTTTTAGTGACAGCTGACCCACACGGAAAATAAAAAAAAGGTAAAATTTACCTTTTTGCGAGGTGAATTTTTTCCACCCCTCTTTCGAGGTAAATTTTACCATTTTTTCATTCACCTAGCAAAAAGGTAAATTATACCTTTTTTCAATTCACCTAGCAAAAAGGTATATTTTACCTTTTTCGCATTCACCTAGCAAAATAGTAAATAATACCGTTTTCCCATTTACTGATTTAAAAGGTAAATGCTGGTTGGTTTGATTGGTTTCTTCGATAAGAATTAAAAAAATCCAAAATTCTATCAAAAATTATATTTATTGGAGATAAATAGGAACTGGTAATTCGGCTTCGCGTTCTTCCGAGCCTCCATGGCCGCTGAATACTCCTGCGTTGCGTACATTCATGACCTCCTCTGTTCGGCTAATCCTGTCAGGTTCGGCTTTTCCGGCTGGAGGATGACGTGGAATACACCTATAAGCTATATGGGTCGATCTGAAACAAAAGCAATGTATTATGACGAGAACCAGCACAACAAAATGATATCTAAGAAAACACTTACCATTCTATTTCGATTTTCACATATTATACACAAAGCAAAACTTGTTCCTGAATGACAAAACAGCTTAACCTCAATAAACGGGTTCGGCGAATAGTCACTTTTTTTCGAGAAGAATTGTACCGTTTTGTTTAGCTCAATCCAGGTCAACTTCACCTCGCTACGAGGTAAGTTTTACCTTATTTGGTTTTACCTTTTTTTCTAGGTGAATTATACTTTTTTATTCAGCTCAATTCAGGTGAACTTCACCTCGCTACGAGGTAAGATTTACCTTTTTTGGATTCACCTTTTTCCTCGGTGAATTGTACCTTTTTTCCAACCTCGATTCAGGTAAATTTTACCTCGCTGTGAGGTGAGTTTCACCTCGAAGAGGTAGAAGCTACCTTTTTGGCTTTCACGATCGTTTACCTTGGCTATCTCGGTAAATTTTACCTTTTTATTATTTTCCGTGCAGCTTGTTTTGTTTTGTTCAGGGCGAGTACAGCTTCGGGTGTGTTCTTATACCAATACACGAAATCATCCATCTTGTGACAGGCAATCGTAATCGTAGGCATGGTAGGCGAACAATTGGCTGTCAAAAAGCGCCCCGTCTCCACCCCCCACCAATGAGAAACTTTTGGTACCCCTTGCCTACTTTTCCTCTATATGCATCCACCCGTAGCTGTAGGCACTCTGGTTTTGTTGTTTATTTGGGATTTTAAGCCTCTTGGGTTTATTCATCCCAGCTGACGTGCGTGTATGCGTAAAAGAGAAAACAAAATATGTATTTTCAGAATTCACGAGATGGTTGCGGACGTTGCGGATTCCTACGTGGGGCCTTTTCAAGCTGTACTACTGGATAAGTGTGGCTACTCCGATGTAGAGTCAGTTGATAAAGGTTTCTTCAATCCGGTGAACTGAGATGGTTTGCGAAAGGTAAGTTATTATTTTTTTATACATATTTTAAATTCTGAAAATCAAATTTCCATAACTTTCAGAACAAGCACTTCCGGAAGATGAAATTTAAACCAACGAGGAAATGTCGCCCCAGAACACTTCTACGATGGCTAACATGATAGAGATTCTTGCTGCCACGCAACGATCTTTTTCCAAAACAAGAATCCAGGGTTTCTGTTGGTTATTAACAAGTTTTGATATGATCCCAGAAATGGAAAAATTGAGAAGCTTACCAAGGAACTCTACACGTAGGATATTAAGGTAAGTACGTAAACTTTCTAGAATCGTCGGTACAATTGATAAAGGAGCCCTATTTCGGGAAACTCGGGACATAAGTAATATAAACCATGTCAGTACGTTTTCATGAATTACCGATATGTAAAAAGACGTTATAAATTTGTTTTGATATTTTTCCCGTAGTCTGGTAATGTTAGTCCACTCCACCTAGTATGTTTTTTTTATTATTCAAGACTATTATTCTCATGTTCTCAGATTCTTGTACAATATCTTCTACGTGATATGTTTGCAGCAATGCAACACATCGAGTTTCCAGCTTGATTTATAACTGTTTGAATGCAACAATATACTGTTAACTATTTTCCATAATTTTATTTGCAGACAAACACATCTGAATATGATTTTTGAGTAAAGAAAACTTTGCCTGAAGTGGAAATGGGTGCTAATTTAACGAACGTAGTTAATTTACGTCCATTCACCGATTTCAATATGTTTCTACGGTATGAGGTAAATATATGCTAATTTACTCTAGACATCAATTCTCAACAAAATGTTCATTTCAGGTTAGCGAAGATTATTAAGATTGACAATGCACCTACAGAAAATACCGTAAGGTTGTAATTCGAAAGTAATCACCAGCAGCAATGTTGTTTAAGCAACACAAAATCCAATGGTTGAATGTTTAGCTTCTCCCCTCAGAACAGGAAAACGACAACTAATAACGGTAAAGAAAATTAGACCAAAAATTCATGTTTAAGGTGTGTCCGCGATTCGAATTTTTCATGACTTAAGTACTCGCAACGCACACAGTTGTTAAGCTGGTGTAATGTAAATTAAGCGAGTATAAAAAAACATGAGTTTCAAATAATGAAACACTCAAACACACACACACACACACACACACACACACACACGCACACACACACACACACACACACACACACACACACACACACACACACACACACACACACACACACACACACACACACACACACACACACACACACACACACACACACACACACACACACACACACACACATACATACACACACACGCACGCACACAATGCTATTCAGAAGCCAACAGGTGCATGAGCTAAAAACTTTAATTTTGAATATTGTAATAAAAATGTTATTTTCATTCAGAATTGCGTTCATGTTTTGTTATGATGATAACAGTTCCAAACCTCGTTTAAGAATAACTTTCATAAGCATTAACATACATTTCGAAACCCCCTTCATTGATTCACATTACTTCATTGCTAAGTGTACAATTTGGTGGCATAAGCTCTTGAAGACATACATTTTTATAGAAATAAATTTCCATGGGCATAAATTTTAGTTAAATTTCGCAGTTTGTAAAAAAATATTATTCAACGTTATTTTCCTTTAAATTGTTAGATTCACACTTATACTTTCTACAATTTCAATATTTTGAAACTTTAATACCGTTGAATAAGCAGTTTTAAGCGGACTGTGAAAATTTATCTAGATTCATGTCCCTGAAAATTTATTTCTATAAAAATGCATGTCTTTAAAAGCTTATGCCATCAGAATTTTACACAACGCAATGTTATTTCTACAACGATCTAATTTTAGGTAAAAAAAGATGCTTCAATTTTGTGCGTCCAATTTAACATAAATTTACATCATCGACGATAAAATATTCTGTCGAATATGTCTTAAATTTATGTCTAGTATTTTACGGCTTCAAGCGTTTCTGTTTTCAGGCGTGTAATTTTATGTCAAAAGTGATGCTTCAAGTTTGTGCATCCTATTTGACATAAATTTACACCAAAAAATTAATAGTGTGTAGCCCTGGTAAAAACGCGTGCATACTTTTTTATAAGCTGCGTTAAGTTTGCGATATTGGATTTTGGCGTGGAGAGACTTGTGCCTCAAGTAGTAGCGTCTGTCTTGGGTCAATCTTAAGGTTCAGGGATGTATAATCGACCGGTACTTCCGATCGTGGGTTAACTGTGGTTGTGGCAGTAATTCTCGTCGCTATTGGTGGAAGAAGGGGATTCCGTACACTGTATATTGTGTCCCAAAATAAAGGTGTCCTGTGGTAAGGAGACACTGGCATTAGCGCGCGTCCTTCTTGGCGAGAGCAAAATGGCGGATGAGCGGCAGTTGGCTTACCTGGTGTCTGGCTGTTATTTGCACTAACAAAGTTTCACTAACACTGCGGTGATTTTTAGCAAAGTGAGCCAGCACCAGGAAGCCGCATTTGACTGGCCTTGAACAGCGAGTTTCGGTCGTTGCTCTCGCTTCGCGATCGCTCTTCGTTCATCGTATCGTCGGGGCGTCGCTGCCATTCGTGTAATTATCCGGAAGCATCGACTATCCCAGTTGGCCCTCTGGTTGTGAGATGACGAAGCAGCCAGACTGTTGAAAAACTTCACACACACTAGTCACACATTCTATTGGTTTTTTAAAAAGCTACGTTAAAACGCGATCAATCTCTACCACCTCGATGGAAGTGTTATCTGACGCTTACTTCGCGCCGTTGGACACGCGCAACTCTCAGTCGTATCTCGCCAAGGACGATGTGATGGTCAGATGCAATGTCTGCGCTTCGTTTGTTGAGGACATCAAGAAGGCTCCTTCTCCAGTTTCGGCTGATGCAGGTGTGGTCAATTTGATTTTCTGTTCGGCCATCTCGGGATACCCATGTGACCTTATGTGCTGGTCGATGGGGGAAGAGCGATCCACCGATCACCATGTTGTTGTTGCCATAAAATTCTACAAACAGCTCTCCGTTTTCGCTCATCTGTCTTAGACCATGGCGCCCCATGATGCGCTCAAGCTGCTGATTGCCGGAGAAAATCTTTGCGTTGAAGTCGCCCAAATGGAGTTGAATGTCACTCTTCGGAATTTTCTCAAGGCCTGCGGGATTAACAGAAATCCAACTCCTCGTTCCCGAGTAGCGTGTTCTCCTCGTATGCCAGAGTAAAGTAGGACTTACCCGGACTACGTCTTGTGTTCTCCAGCTATAGGCCAACGGACTTCGCTCAGTCCTAGAATTTCAAGCTTGAGGCGGCTAGCTTCTCTAGCAAGTTGAGCCAGTTTGCCTAGTTGGGCAAGGGTTAAAACGTTCCAAGTTCCAATTTGTGTCTGTGTTTTCATGCTAAAAGTCGTCGCCAAAGTTCCAGATCGGTCATTTCTTTCGGATTTCGTAACAATTTTATAAATCGGGAGCAGTGGGTGCAGGCAGTAGGAAGTGGACCCAGGTGGATCTAGGTTTTTTTTGGGTGCCAACTTTAATAACACATCAAGTTAAACGTCAAAGTATAATTGTATGGTAGAGGATCTCGTGGGGAATCTCAGTTGTGACGTTCGTAAGAAAAAAGTCGTTAAAATTGTTTATTATCGATCCAACCCTTGAAGCATTCGGTTAGTTTGTCTGTCTCTGCTACAGTTAATAGGTAAAACTGTCAACAAATGATAAGTATTATTAAATTACGGTTCTTTTTACATGTTTTGCTTATAAATGCTAAATGCGTCCCATCGCAACAAACTTCCACTGTAGGCAATGAGCTGCGATCGGTTGTCGATTATTATTATGCCCAAAAGCCATCGGCTGTAGGATTATGCATCCTCAACTTCTTACCATCAACAGAAAGGGCCGATTTATCGGATGAGCTTTTTCAATCTGTCGTTATAAACGCTCAATGGATTATTATTTCAAACTTGAACCAGACCCAAGGTTTGCCTCGCAAATGTGGCATGTATGTGGTGTTACTATCCGAGAATTCGCATTGCCCTCATGCACAAATTGGAATATTTTGGGACCGATATGCGGCATTCGTGATTGTTGATGTTTCATCAAAAGAAAATTTAATTGTACGAAAAGTAATAACTAAAAACATCGTTTGCGCGAAAAATCTGGGAGCGGCTAACACTCTGCTGCTCTTGTACAATTACAAAAACAACAAAACCGCAATGATTCATTACAATCTGTTCAAAGACACTGTGAAGTTCGATATCAACCTTTCCGAAGCCTTCAGTTACCTGAAAGATGATCAAGTTCGAAATGTAAAAAAAGAAAATTTTACATCGATGTTAATTTTTTTCCCACCGCTTCTCTACGAGGTTTCGGGCCTGATTAGAGGACCCACGGCGATGTTAGTTAACAGTTTTTGTGATCGTATCAATGCATCTCATCATTGGATTTCTTTAATACCGGACTTCAGCAACATTTCAAAATTAATATCGAAGCGCAAATTGAACTTCATTCCCCATCTGGTTCTTAATTCAAGACAAACAGATACCCTTCCAACTCACGGTTTCGATGGATTCTGTTTATTTGTTCCGGAGCGAAAAATTCATAGCTATTTCCTGCATTTGCTTAAACCGTTTCAAGACGGTGTTTGGATACTTATAGCCAGTGTTTTGACATTCATCGAAATCTTGAACCATTTATGTGATTCATTTTTTTCCAAACGCATCATTTGGCAAGTTTTCTTCGGTCAATCAAAAACAGTTAACAAAAAGACATTCATCAACCAGTACGTGGTTCTGGGACTTTCTGTTCTGTTTTTCTTCCTCAACGAATCTTACTTGGCTAAAATGCTTTCCTTTATCGTTCGAAACCGATACGAAGACCACGTTCAATCACTACAAGAACTTCTTGAACGAACAGATTTCAACATATCAATTGGATCGGAACAAGATATCCCATTTTTGAAAAGATTTATTCCCAAAGCAGCTTCTAGGATGGTACCCAGAAATGGACACGAACCGTATCCAAAAATATCAGCCGATTTAGAAATGTGTTCCTTGGCAAAGTTTCTGGAGAGCAGCCACGAAAATATCGATCCAACAACCGGAGATCGTCTGGCATACCGAATGAAGACCTCGCTGTTCTCCATCATCAATGGTCACACGCTGTCCCGGATTGATAATTTTGGTAGCCAATTTCGAGATCACGACGCTAAGATTTTCGAAAGTGGTATTTGGAGGTTCTGGATGGATTCGGCTATTACCCGCGACTTGGAGACCGAATATCAGCTGATGAGCTTCCAGGATCTGATTTCAATGTGGTGGATTCTTTTCAATGGATGGACTGTAAGTTGCATGTGCTTAGTTTGTGAAAAAATAATCTCGATGTTGATTACTATTCAAACTCAGAGAACTTACGCAATCCACAAAGCTGTCTCAGATGTGAATTGGATGAATAAAATATATAGAGTCCTGCTTAGAAGAAATGATTGAAAAAAAAAATCAACATGAAAATATCGCATCAATGCTCAAAAAATAGTGATAAAGTTCCTTAAGCGAAGTGCATTGTACGACCAAATTCAAGAAACTAAAACGTCCAGTTTTAATATTTTAATACTGAGGGTGAAAACTGAAGGTTTATTCCTCAATAAATAAAGCGTAAAAATCAAAAATTAAAATTTAAAATAATTCTCATTGTCAGCTGAAGTTGTTGGGTGCGAGGTTACACACATGATTTATCCTCATTTGTTGTTAGGAAAACTTTTGTAGGTATCCAGATTAGGGATTATAAAATTTACAGTGAGTTGTTTTTTTAAAGCACACAAAACTTGAAAACGCGAATTTTAATTAAAATAACAATGCGGCGCTCGGTAAATAAATGAAATATTCAACAGTTAAAATAAATAATTATTTCCACTTTATTAGAATCCGTCTTCCATAACATTAAAAAGCTCAAGTAGTTAATTTCATAAAAAAAAATTGAGCTAACACTTCACCGTCATAACTGGTAAACTTGTTTGATGAAACCCTCTAAAACCCAACCCTATAGACGGGGAACCCTATAGACGGGGATACTAAATTTCAGCGTTCAAAGCCAATCGTTATTTTTATTAACTTTTTGCGCAGAATGTTTCAACATTCAACATTTTTTTTTTTACAAAAATGACAAAAATGACAAAAATGACAAAAATGACAAAAATGACAAAAATGACAAAAATGACAAAAATGACAAAAATGACAAAAATGACAAAAATGACAAAAATGACAAAAATGACAAAAATGACAAAAATGACAAAAATGACAAAAATGACAAAAATGACAAAAATGACAAAAATGACAAAAATGACAAAAATGACAAAAATGACAAAAATGACAAAAATGACAAAAATGACAAAAATGACAAAAATGACAAAAATGACAAAAATGACAAAAATGACAAAAATGACAAAAATGACAAAAATGACAAAAATGACAAAAATGACAAAAATGACAAAAATGACAAAAATGACAAAAATGACAAAAATGACAAAAATGACAAAAATGACAAAAATGACAAAAATGACAAAAATGACAAAAATGACAAAAATGACAAAAATGACAAAAATGACAAAAATGACAAAAATGACAAAAATGACAAAAATGACAAAAATGACAAAAATGACAAAAATGACAAAAATGACAAAAATGACAAAAATGACAAAAATGACAAAAATGACAAAAATGACAAAAATGACAAAAATGACAAAAATGACAAAAATGACAAAAATGACAAAAATGACAAAAATGACAAAAATGACAAAAATGACAAAAATGACAAAAATGACAAAAATGACAAAAATGACAAAAATGACAAAAATGACAAAAATGACAAAAATGACAAAAATGACAAAAATGACAAAAATGACAAAAATGACAAAAATGACAAAAATGACAAAAATGACAAAAATGACAAAAATGACAAAAATGACAAAAATGACAAAAATGACAAAAATGACAAAAATGACAAAAATGACAAAAATGACAAAAATGACAAAAATGACAAAAATGACAAAAATGACAAAAATGACAAAAATGACAAAAATGACAAAAATGACAAAAATGACAAAAATGACAAAAATGACAAAAATGACAAAAATGACAAAAATGACAAAAATGACAAAAATGACAAAAATGACAAAAATGACAAAAATGACAAAAATGACAAAAATGACAAAAATGACAAAAATGACAAAAATGACAAAAATGACAAAAATGACAAAAATGACAAAAATGACAAAAATGACAAAAATGACAAAAATGACAAAAATGACAAAAATGACAAAAATGACAAAAATGACAAAAATGACAAAAATGACAAAAATGACAAAAATGACAAAAATGACAAAAATGACAAAAATGACAAAAATGACAAAAATGACAAAAATGACAAAAATGACAAAAATGACAAAAATGACAAAAATGACAAAAATGACAAAAATGACAAAAATGACAAAAATGACAAAAATGACAAAAATGACAAAAATGACAAAAATGACAAAAATGACAAAAATGACAAAAATGACAAAAATGACAAAAATGACAAAAATGACAAAAATGACAAAAATGACAAAAATGACAAAAATGACAAAAATGACAAAAATGACAAAAATGACAAAAATGACAAAAATGACAAAAATGACAAAAATGACAAAAATGACAAAAATGACAAAAATGACAAAAATGACAAAAATGACAAAAATGACAAAAATGACAAAAATGACAAAAATGACAAAAATGACAAAAATGACAAAAATGACAAAAATGACAAAAATGACAAAAATGACAAAAATGACAAAAATGACAAAAATGACAAAAATGACAAAAATGACAAAAATGACAAAAATGACAAAAATGACAAAAATGACAAAAATGACAAAAATGACAAAAATGACAAAAATGACAAAAATGACAAAAATGACAAAAATGACAAAAATGACAAAAATGACAAAAATGACAAAAATGACAAAAATGACAAAAATGACAAAAATGACAAAAATGACAAAAATGACAAAAATGACAAAAATGACAAAAATGACAAAAATGACAAAAATGACAAAAATGACAAAAATGACAAAAATGACAAAAATGACAAAAATGACAAAAATGACAAAAATGACAAAAATGACAAAAATGACAAAAATGACAAAAATGACAAAAATGACAAAAATGACAAAAATGACAAAAATGACAAAAATGACAAAAATGACAAAAATGACAAAAATGACAAAAATGACAAAAATGACAAAAATGACAAAAATGACAAAAATGACAAAAATGACAAAAATGACAAAAATGACAAAAATGACAAAAATGACAAAAATGACAAAAATGACAAAAATGACAAAAATGACAAAAATGACAAAAATGACAAAAATGACAAAAATGACAAAAATGACAAAAATGACAAAAATGACAAAAATGACAAAAATGACAAAAATGACAAAAATGACAAAAATGACAAAAATGACAAAAATGACAAAAATGACAAAAATGACAAAAATGACAAAAATGACAAAAATGACAAAAATGACAAAAATGACAAAAATGACAAAAATGACAAAAATGACAAAAATGACAAAAATGACAAAAATGACAAAAATGACAAAAATGACAAAAATGACAAAAATGACAAAAATGACAAAAATGACAAAAATGACAAAAATGACAAAAATGACAAAAATGACAAAAATGACAAAAATGACAAAAATGACAAAAATGACAAAAATGACAAAAATGACAAAAATGACAAAAATGACAAAAATGACAAAAATGACAAAAATGACAAAAATGACAAAAATGACAAAAATGACAAAAATGACAAAAATGACAAAAATGACAAAAATGACAAAAATGACAAAAATGACAAAAATGACAAAACTGACAAAAATGACAAAAATGACAAAAATGACAAAAAAGACAAAAATGACAAAAATGACAAAAATGACAAAAATGACAAAAATGACAAAAATGACAAAAATGACAAAAATGACAAAAATGACAAAAATGACAAAAATGACAAAAATGACAAAAATGACAAAAATGACAAAAATGACAAAAATGACAAAAATGACAAAAATGACAAAAATGACAAAAAAGACAAAAATGACAAAAATGGCAAAAATGACAAAAAAGACAAAAAAGACAAAAATGACAAAAATGACAAAAATGACAAAAATGACAAAAATGACAAAAATGACAAAAATGACAAAAATGACAAAAATGACAAAAATGACAAAAATGACAAAAATGACAAAAATGACAAAAATGACAAAAATGACAAAAATGACAAAAATGACAAAAATGACAAAAATGACAAAAATGACAAAAATGACAAAAATGACAAAAATGACAAAAATGACAAAAATGACAAAAATGACAAAAATGACAAAAATGACAAAAATGACAAAAATGACAAAAATGACAAAAATGACAAAAATGACAAAAATGACAAAAATGACAAAAATGACAAAAATGACAAAAATGACAAAAATGACAAAAATGACAAAAATGACAAAAATGACAAAAATGACAAAAATGACAAAAATTACAAAAATTACAAAAATTACAAAAATTACAAAAATGACAAAAATGACAAAAATGACAAAAATGACAAAAATGACAAAAATGACAAAAATTACAAAAATTACAAAAATGACAAAAATGACAAAAATGACAAAAATGACAAAAATGACAAAAATGACAAAAATGACAAAAATGACAAAAATGACAAAAATGACAAAAATGACAAAAATGACAAAAATGACAAAAATGACAAAAATGACCAAAAATTACAAAAATTTCAAAAATGACAAAAATGACAAAAAATGACAAAAATGACAAAAAGCCAATTTTCAATTAATTCAAAAAATGGATAATTCTGACTTTTGTCAAATTCGACAAAATTGATTAAATAAACAAATTTTATAACAGTGAAAAATTAACAATTAATAACAGAAACAACAAGTCTGAATAAAACGAATAAATGATTTAATTCCCAAAATTAGAAAAAATGTGAAAATCGACAAGAGTTAGAAAACTTAAAGAAAATTTCAGAAGTTTGCCCATTCGAAAAAAAACAAATTGGAAAAATTTAAACTGACTTAATTGAAAACTTTGTTTTACAATTAAATCCAACAGGCCAGTGGTCAGCAACCTTTTGAGTCGGAAGAGCCAAAAACATAACTTTGAACCCATAACAGTTTTTTTTCTTCTAACTTTTAGATTTTTTTAAAATCTGTTTCTGACTGTACACTGTACTTAAGTACATGAATTTTCTTCTGGATCGTCCACTATTCTAACACGTTACATCAATTTCAATGCGATGGCAGGTATCGCATCAAGAAAGTTTTAAATCCATACAAAACTTAAATTAATACTTTGCATGATGTTAAAGTGAAATATTTGAACGTATTTATAAAGCAGAATATTTATAATTTCATCAAATCTTATGATTATGTCTTGGTACATTTCGTCACTGAAAGTTAACAAATTTTCAAGGTAATTGACAACCCACGTGCAAGTCCTGTCGGTGATCTGTAGTTTTTTTTTCGAAAAATTCATGATATACATATATGGCTTATGATCTTCCGGCGCACACATGGGAGAAATCTGAAAAAGGCGATTAAAACTATTTTCTGCCAAAACTTTGTATTTTAGACCTAGACATAACCAACATAACAGTGGCTTTAAAATTAGTTTTTTTTTAAAATTGATTTATCCACCTAGCAGTGAGCTAGAAAAACATACTTTTTAATATCCAATTTAAAGCTATTGTGTCTTAGAAAAGTTTTTAGCTTGTACCAATTCTAGCAACTTTGCGAAAGACGTCATTACTGTATCAATAATCGTTTCAAAGTTATGACAATTCAAAAAATACATATAATCTATTTTCAGTTTTTTCAACATAACTTTTTTGAGAAAGATTGTTCATTTGAAATATGTTCAAGAGTGATTTGGAGACAGTAAAGTTGCACACTTTGTTGGACATACTGTTTAAAAATTTTGAAGTTTAAACGAGACATCCTAAAAATCTTTATATATATAAAAATGAATTTCTGGCTGTCTGTCTGTCTGTCTGTCTGTTCCCTATAGACTCGGAAACTTCTGAACCGATTTGCGTGAAACTTAGTAGGTGAGAGTATTGAAAACAGGGGAGGGTTCCTATTATGTTTGAAACCCCTCCCCCTCTCTTGAAGAGGGGGAGGGCCTCCCAAACGGAAGACAATATTTTGCATAACTCGAGAACCAATCTAGCAAATGGTAACAAATTTGGCATGGTAGGGTATTTGGGAACGAGAAATATTTCTATTTGAAACCCCTTCCGTCTCTTAGCGGGGTGAAAGGAACCTACCTAAAAACTTTTCATATAACTCGAAATCTTATCAAGATATTGGAACCTAATTTCGCATGGGAAGGTATTTTTATACGAAAAATATTTCAATGATTAATTGAGACCCCTCCTTCTTTCCAGTAGGGTGACATAAAGGGTGAGGGGCCTCTTATAATTTTTACATAAATCGAAAACTAATAAAGCAAATGGAACCAAATTTGGCGCGGGGAGGTTTTTGGGAACGTGATATGTTCTAATGATTGTTTGAGACTCCTTCCTTCTTCCAGCGGGGAGAAAGGAAAGAGGGAGGAGAGTTTTATACAATTTTGACTGCATAATTCGAGAACTACAACAGCAAATGGAACCAAATTTGGCATGCAACGATATTTGGGTACGAGAAATGCTTCTATGAATATTTGGTATCCCTCACTCCTTCAAAGAGGAGGATGAAAACGGGCAGGAGAGGTCTCCTTTACAATTTTCGGTATAACTGGCAGCTGATCGAGCAAATGGAAACATATTTGGCATTGACTGCGATATTTGATAACTTTGAGTAACGATTTTTAACACTCCTAATTTCAACCTTCATATCACCAGGACAAGCCTTCATTTTGTTTGGCGCGGCTTCGATTTGCCGCAGAAATTGTTCAGCAAAAGGTATGCAAATTCAAGTTTTACATATTCGAATTGGTAACTCTCTTACGTTTTCCCGTCATTTCGTTCGCACGTACGAGCTTCCTGAAAGTTGATGACAATACATGACGGAGGCCAGGAGAGTTCCGTCCCGGTATCAATTTGAATTCCGCAAAAATACAAAATGCTTGGGAAAGCACGTTGTTGCTGAACATTTCGCTTTCCGCGAACCGAAATTCGCAGTTGGATGGAAAAAAAGAAAATAATATTACAAGGGGTTGTCGCCGGCAATACAAATGTGTGTATGATGGAAAGTCACAGCTCAGCGCCAAGGCGACGAAAAGGGATTTTATTATGCACACCACACTCGCGAATTCGGTTTCTGGTTGGCTTCTTCAAAACCCATCATCCTTTTTTGCCCGTCGCTTCTTATTCTTCTGTGTTTCGTTCAGTATTTCGAGTTCAGGTTTGGTTCGACTAACAACATCTATTCAGGCGCCACACATTCACCTCTCTTCTTAGCTCCTTTCCTGACTTCCACCCTTCGGAAGGGATTCTGAGCGAAGAAAGAAACGAAATGTATTGAATCTGACGTGTGGGTGGTTGGAGAGGATTTTCCACCCCCTTGGAAGGTTCCATTTTTCGCAATTCTAATATCCATTCCAGGGTGCTGCTGAATGCCTTTGACAAGGTATCGGTAAAAGAAGGCACCTTCTACACACTCGAAAGCACCCCGAATTCCATAGCAATCTCCGGTCATATTTTTTCCAACCTGAATGACAGCGGGAAGGTGCTGAGGGCGGCCATCATCTTACAGGGTTCTTAGAAAATGGTAGTGGCGCCAGAGAGGAGGAATACATTTTCGAACAAAAACACACATATAGATATAATTTTAAATTCAAATCCAACTCCCCGGCGGCACCTGGAATGGAAATGTGGCAGCTGTGGTTTGGTGAGGTTGAAGGATATATTCTTGGTGGGGAATATTCGTTGTTGGCGCAGGAATGTCACAGATGTCACCCAAGGTTCCAGTGAGGTTTTTGTTTGATTTAAATCAGTATGTTAGAATTTTGAGATATTATAGTTACTGAAAAGTAGTGAATTTTGAGGATAAATAATTTTTTTATTTATGAAAAAAATATCAAAATATTTGACAACATACTTGAATCAAAGCATTTTTATCGATCAGCTCAAATGTGTGAGATGGTTTCATTTAATCCTAAATTTGTATTTATAAAAATGTTTCAAATATGAAAACACATAATCTGGATTCGGGAAGAGACCTTAAGTAAATGTTTGTGTGGAGGAGTTCTATCATAGCAACCGTCAAAAGTCGTTAAGGCATCATACTACTTCAATGATTACAATAACAATAAATTGAACCAAATCTTCAATGAACAGCAAATATTATTGGTTTTATCTTTGTCATTTGCTTACTTTTGTAATATTTTCCTTTTTGTATTTATTGTCTTTTTTCAAATTTTTGGGAATTTTGATAATTTTAACAATATTAACAATTTGGAGAACTTGGTGAATTTTGACAATTTTGACAATTTTGACAATTTTGACAAATTTTGACAAATTTTGACAAATTTTGACATTTTTGCCAAATTTGACCATTTTGACAATTTTGACAATTTTGACAATTTTGAAAATTTTGACAATTTCGACAATTTTGACAATTTTGACAATTTTGACAATTTTGACAATATTGACAATTTTGACAATTTTGACAATTTTGACAATTTTGACAATTTTGACAATTTTGACAATTTTGACAATTTTGACAATTTTGACAATTTTGACAATTTTGACAATTTTGACAATTTTGACAATTTTGACAATTTTGACAATTTTGACAATTTTGACAATTTTGACAATTTTGACAATTTTGACAATTTTGACAATTTTGACAATTTTGACAATTTTGACAATTTTGACAATTTTGACAATTTTGACAGTTTTGACAATTTTGACAATTTTGACAATTTTGACAATTTTGACAATTTTGACAATTTTGACAATTTTGACAATTTTGACAATTTTGACAATTTTGACAATTTTGACAATTTTGACAATTTTGACAATTTTGACAATTTTGACAATTTTGACAATTTTGACAATTTTGACAATTTTGACAATTTTGACAATTTTGACAATTTTGACAATTTTGACAATTTTGACAATTTTGACAATTTTGACAATTTTGACAATTTTGACAATTTTGACAATTTTGACAATTTTGACAATTTTGACAATTTTGACAATTTTGACAATTTTGACAATTTTGACAATTTTGACAATTTTGACAATTTTGACAATTTTAAAAATTTTAAAAATTTTGACAATTTTGACAATTTTAACAATATTAACAAATTCAACAATTTTGAAAATTTTGACAATTTTGACAATTTTGACAATTTTGACAATTTGGACAATTTTGTCATTTTGACAATTTTGACAATTTTGACAATTTTAACAATTTTGACAATTTTGGCAATTTCGGTTATTTTGGTCATATTTGTCATTTTGTCATTTTGGTCATATTTGTCATTTTTGTCATTTTTTACTTTTTTTCCTTTTTTTGTCATTTTGTCATTCTTGTCATTCTTGTCATTTTTGTCATTTTTGTCATTTTTGTCATTTTTGTCATTTTTGTCATTTTTATCATTTTTGTCATTTTTGTCATTTTTGTCATTTTTGTCATTTTTGTCATTTTTGTCATTTTTGTCATTTTTGTCATTTTTGTCATTTTTGTCATTTTTGTCATTTTTGTCATTTTTGTCATTTTTGTCATTTTTGTCATTTTTGTCATTTTTGTCATTTTTGTCATTTTTGTCATTTTTGTCATTTTTGTCATTTTTGTCATTTTTGTCATTTTTGTCATTTTTGTCATTTTTGTCATTTTTGTCATTTTTGTCATTTTTGTCATTTTTGTCATTTTTGTCATTTTTGTCATTTTTGTCATTTTTGTCATTTTTGTCATTTTTGTCATTTTTGTCATTTTTGTCATTTTTGTCATTTTTGTCATTTTTGTCATTTTTGTCATTTTTGTCATTTTTGTCATTTTTGTCATTTTTGTCATTTTTGTCATTTTTGTCATTTTTGTCATTTTTGTCATTTTTGTCATTTTTGTCATTTTTGTCATTTTTGTCATTTTTGTCATTTTTGTCATTTTTGTCATTTTTGTCATTTTTGTCATTTTTGTCATTTTTGTCATTTTTGTCATTTTTGTCATTTTTGTCATTTTTGTCATTTTTGTCATTTTTGTCATTTTTGTCATTTTTGTCATTTTTGTCATTTTTGTCATTTTTGTCATTTTTGTCATTTTTGTCATTTTTGTCATTTTTGTCATTTTTGTCATTTTTGTCATTTTTGTCATTTTTGTCATTTTTGTCATTTTTGTCATTTTTGTCATTTTTGTCATTTTTGTCATTTTTGTCATTTTTGTCATTTTTGTCATTTTTGTCATTTTAGTCATTTTTGTCATTTTTGTCATTTTTGTCATTTTTGTCATTTTTGTCATTTTTGTCATTTTTGTCATTTTTGTCATTTTTGTCATTTTCTTGTCATTTTTGTCATTTTTGTCATTTTTGTCATTTTGTCATTTTTGTCATTTTCATTTTTGTCATTTTTGTCATTTTTGTCATTTTTGTCATTTTTGTCATTTTTGTCATTTTTGTCATTTTTGTCATTTTTGTCATTTTGTCATTTTTGTCATTTTTGTCATTTTTGTCATTTTTGTCATTTTTGTCATTTTTGTCATTTGTCATTTTTGTCATTTTTGTCATTTTTGTCATTTTTGTCATTTTTGTCATTTTTGTCATTTTTGTCATTTTTGTCATTTTTGTCATTTTTGTCATTTTTGTCATTTTTGTCATTTTTGTCATTTTTGTCAGTTTTGTCATTGTTTGCATTCACAAACACTGTATAGAATTCTCGTGAAATTCTGAGAATGTTTCAAGGCGACCGTCAAAATCTTTTTAGCGAATGCGGTATTGATCAAAGTTTTTGGTAGGATATTTTTGAGAAAAAAAAATATTCATGCTTTCTGATAGTCTTAAGAAGGATCGTTGTTTTTTCAGGGAACTTACATACAAGATTTTAAAATTGAATTTTTTTAAAGCTTGTTTGATAGCATGCACTCTGCTGAATTTATAAAAACAAGATGAAAAATATGCGATTGATTTTACTTTTCGGTGCCTTCAATCCATTTACTGTGTCTTCATCGTGCTTACTGAGAACCAAAAGGGGTAGAAAAAAAAATCCCTCTCTAAGGTGCCTCCCTCTGAAATCCACTCCATATCAATGAGCCCGCATATAAAAGCTAAAGAAAGTACCCAATTTTCAGGCCACCCGAATACCCGGAAAGTGCGTACGTCGCTGTATGTGCTATGTGCCACATAAATCTAGTGAAACGTAATATTTTTTCACTTTCCATCAACCTTTCGTTAGAGATAAGAAGAGGAAAAAAATGGTAAAATATTCCGCAATTTTCGCGGGTTCTCAAATTTTTCCTATTACCCAAGAATGATGGCTCACATGTGCGTAAATATATTCGCACGCACCTTTCCAAAGGCAACCCCTTTTTTCGCGTTTGGATCTCATTTTACATAAGAAGGAGGTAGATGGAAAATGTCAATGTACTTCGTTGCTGAGGACCGGAAACTGCGCAAGGAAAAGTTCGTGTTTTCCCCTATTTGCTTCGATGCGAATTTCGATATCACACACTTTCTGATTTGCATTTTAGAAATTTTCTTCCGATTTTTTTTTCTTCGAGCTCCCTCATCTCTCAAAATGTTTTATTGTTATTGTTATTCGCTGGAATATGTGGATGCTGCTGCTGGATTCAGCGAGCTCGTTACATGTTTCAATAGCGAGCAATTTCATTTCCGGTTGATGGATTTCATTTTCTTTGCTCGGCTGTTGAATCAATTTTTGTCAAGCTTTTTGAGTCTTGGAAGATATTATAATTAAAAAAATGCTGATAATTGTTCATTTTTTATTTTTTGGTAAAATTTCAAAAATTAACTTCAAAGTTAAAAAAATCATTTTATTCAAGTTTTTTCATTCATTAAAAATTGGAAACTTTTCAATCAATAATGCTAAGAAAAATTTAAGCAGTTCATCAATTTTCCATTTTTTTTTCAAAAATATTTTCAAATAATCTTAAGCAACTTTTGGATGCCGTCGATGCTATCACGATACGATTGGTTCTGTGCTTGTTTTGCCGACGCGAGTTTTTTTTCAGTTTATTTTTTTCATTCATTGAGTATCTTCACTTTCCATCTTGATTCTTCTTCCAGCTTCCAAAACGCGCCGTCGACCGGAAGTTTTCCACTTTAAATGAAGTTAAATTAAAATGAGCCCATTATGTCTTGCGGGTTTCGTGGCCTTGTGTCGAGGCCAAATGAGGGTGGCGGCGAACTCGAATCTGTGTTTCTAGGTTAAGGTTTTTGTTCTGTTTTTTTTTTATTTATGAAGGAAGGACATGAGCCTTGAGTTGAGTGAAATGTGGTCGTTTGTCATTAAAATGAATGAAAGAGATTCAATCAATAGGGGAGAGTGGGGATACTTGATCCCTTTTTCTTATTTTCACCATATATTTTTGGAAAAATTTAGCAACTCGCACTCTTTTACATTTTCTGAAAGCGTGTAACTTCAAGTTTCTATGCTCCTAAAATTAGAACGATACTTGAACCCGTAGATGAACTAGAAGCATTTTCGTGGGAGTAAAAAAATTGCGATATTTTTGAAGTTTGGGGAGACTTGATCCTTTATTCGGGAAGCCCTAATCCATGGAAAAAATCAAACAAAACCCCAAGGTAGAATGTTAATTGACTATTTTGGACATGTTTGTTCTCATTTTCACAATCTATAATTGTCAGAAATTCTATAGCTTATTCTCAACCCTTATGCCATTGCATACTTACGGGCGCATTTTTTTATAAACAAGAGAAAATCAATTATTTAAATCCTTTTCTTCAGATAATTGATGGATGAATATTAGCTATTGGATAGATATTAGTAATCTCGTAATCAGCAATGACCACGATCCATTGAGAAGAAGAATATACCGGGATCATTTGTACCCATATATTAGGGATCAATTGTACCCAAAATCAACATTTTAGAAAACTTTTTCTGAAAAAAGCTGGGAGTTTTCCATCGCTTTGAAAATATTTTATTTTGAAGTTCGTTTCACACTCGAAAGATTCATGTATTGGGATAAATATTTTTGTTATAATATTTCCATGTTAGGAACATTTTAAAATGATGAAAAAAGATCTTCAAGTCACATTTTGTGAAATTTATCAAAATAAAGTTCAATAACCCAAAAACTTATTTTGTTAAAATTTTTTGAGCTACAACCATTGCTGTTTTGTTCCATTTGGCACATTTTTCTAGAACATTTGATCTTTGTACGACATTCCAGTTTGGAGATATAGCTAAGGAATCAAGTATCCCCAGGGATCAAGTATCCTCACTCTCCCCTATGCCTTTCGATCAGAAATGAAAGCATACTTATTTGAAGTTGTCGGTAAAGGTTTTGGAACCTTTGTTGAAAACTGACTTTTGACGTTCTGAATTCAAATCATTAATAAAATTTTGTCTATTTTTTCTAGTTTTGGTGATATTGCTTGTCAAAATTCGAAAATTGATCAGTTTAGAGTTAAATCGATCTTTTATATCTGACCATAGCTTACCCGGTGTGCTTTGCTACACCTTGCAAAAAATTAATAAAAATATGTACATTTTTGAAAAATTATTTAAAGTTAGTTCTATTTGTAGATCGTTTGAGATTAAACTGCTGCTCTTATATTGGCGGAATCTTTTAATGATTTTCAAACAATTTTAAATTATTTGAATAATAAAAAACATCAACTTTTTACTTACAACACTAAAAGTGATCGTGCTTTCAAAGTTGTACTTCGTGGTCTCACCGGCGATCAAACACCGGATGAAATCACAGCCAATTGAATTCTTTATAAGGGTTTTCTCCGATTCAAGTAATTCAAATGAGAAAAAGATCCAACACGAATATTACAAGTAGTGTTGGTTTTGCTCCTGAGCTTTATTTGATCCATTTTAAAAATGATCAGGTTAATAATTTGCAAATTCTTGAAAAGGCTTTTTGTCACGGCACTAAAAACTGTAGAATGAATGCCAGATGCATGCTTTGCGGCTCATTCGATCATTAAAAATCCAAATGCCTTTTTGGAGGTGATAAACCGCAAACAGAATTTTTCCAGTGTGCGAATTGCGCAGGTAATCATTCCTCCAATTCCATAGACTGTCCCGATGGGTTAAAAACTATTGCTTCTAGGAAAAATCCAAAAGTTGTCAGAAAAGTTTCTTCTCCTCCTTCCTCTTTTTCGTCTTCACACGTCAGGTTGGCAAACAATCTGCCTGTTCGCGATCAGCCCCGGCCTACTTTAGAATCACGTCTTGGTAAAGCGCGAAGTGTTTCCTGGGCTGATTCAGCGCCACAGACTCGTTGTTTAACGTTCTCATCAGGCATAACTTATAAAAATGGGATAAAACCAAATCTCAACGTTCATGCGAAGGCTTGGGAAAGTTCACGAAATAAAAATACATGTTCTACTCCTTCATTTTCTGATCCTAACAATTTTGTTGATTTGTGTGAGATTACTGAGGAAAAATTATTTTTTTTGCATAAAAAAATAATGGAAATGATGCAACTTATGTTGAAAGCAAATTCAATGTTTGAAGCACTCCAGACTTCTTTTAATTATGCTAACAAAATTATTATGACTTTACGATTCCCTCATGGATCCAAATAGATGGTTAAATATTATGAATTGGAACGTCAGATCTATGCTGGCTAACCAAGATGAATTCTTATTTCTGAAAACCTTAAACATACATATTGCTGCCATCACTGAAACTTTTTCAAAACCAGACAAAAACTTCAACGCTTTCTTTAAAATTTGGCGAAATGATCGACTTGATCGACAAGGGGACGGTGTAGCTATTGTCATAAATAGTCGTCTCAAATTTAGACTTCTTCCTTCTTTCAATACAAAAATCTTAGAAACAATTGGAATTGAATTAGAAACGTCTATGGGGAAAATTATAATTATTGCCGCATATTTGCCTTTTTAATGTAGCAGTGTACAGACAAATTTTTGGAAGGGAAATTTGCGGACCTCGATCCGATTCTTTATCCCAAAGTCCCATTGAAAACCCTTTAAAATCAACATTTAACTTTCAAAAAGCTGTCTGGGAGCGATATATGTAGGAGTTTTATTGAACGTAATTAAGATGTAAACGTTCCACTGAATTTAATAGAAGATATTAATTTGGCTGTAGAAAATTTGACAACTTCAATAGTCAATGCTTCAATTGCTTTTGGAAATTAACTAAAATTCTGAAAAAAAAACCCAGAAGCCAAATCCTTCTTTGAATGATAGAGATAAACGTTAGTTAAAAGCAGAAAAAGCTCAAAAATTAGCCCAACAGTTTGAGTCTGCTCATGATTTGAATTTAAACGTTGTAATCCTATTGATGCTCAAATTTCCCTAGAGTTTGTAATATTCTTTCTAAGCAAGAAGTATTTGAAAGTTCTTGTAAGACAAATATTGATGAACTTAAATTGATGTTCAAATAATGAATAAAAAATATGAAAGCTCCGGGGGAAGATGAGATTTTCTATATTCTTATTAAAAAGATGCCTGAAAGCACTTTAAATTTTTTAGTCAAAATCTTCAACAAATGTTTTCACTTGGCTTATTTTCCAAATAAATGGAAAAATGCCAAAGAAACTCCAATTTATAAACCTGGAAAAAGTGCTTCAGAGCCTTCAAGTTATCGACCAATTAGTTTGCTTCTTTCTTTAAGTAAACTAATTGAGAAAGTAATTTTGAATAGAATGATGATTCACATTAATTAGAATTCTATTTTCCCTGATGAACAATTTGGATTTCGTCATGGACATTCTACGTCACATCAACTTTGCAATGTAATTAATATGTTTATTACAAGCAAATCTGAAGGTTATTCAACTGGTGTTGCTCTTCATGATATTTAAAAAGCTTTTGACAGTGTTTGGCACAAAGGTTTAGTAGCTAAATTAGCTCGATTTGATTTTCCCGTACATCTCACCAAAATTATTCAAAATTATTTGACAAGCCGAACCTTACAAGTAAGCTATCAAAATTCATGCTTTGAAAGGACACCCATTAGAGCTGGTGTCCCTCAGGGCAGTATACTTGGGCCAATTTTATACAATATTTTTACTTCTGATCTTCCTGATGTACCAGAAGGAAAAGGTAGAAGATTATTTGCTGATGATGCTTTGCTTTTAGCCAAAGGTCGGAATTTGAGGGTGGTACACAGTAAATTTAAACAAAATTTAAATTCCTTTTTGAATTACCTACTTGAAAATGTGGAAAATTTCTTCTAACGCTTCCAAAACTCAACTCATTTTATTTCTCCAAATGCCAAGAGCTGAATTTTTCAAACCTTATGAAGATCTAATGAAAATTTGCGTTTGCATGTCTCCGAGAGATCTCTCTACGAACAAAAATCCGAAGAAAACATCGTATTGTCTAGAACTATTCATTTTAAAAATATCAGAAGTGAACTGAAAGTGTAAAATGTTTTACATAAAAATTTTCCGTTGTTTCAGTTGGTAGAATCGATTCAAAAATAAATCAAATTGGTTTTTTGAAGATCTATTCTTGTTTAGGGTGGTGTTCCAAGTTTTCAGCCGGGCCATGCCGTGAAATAAACATAAATAGGAATGGAAAGCTGCTGCTGCGGCTGAGCCTTTATTTATGTATGCATGCAGAAGCTCAGCTCACCCGTTTTGCAGATATTCAGATATTTTGCCCGGGAAACCCCGAATCGAGTCGAGTCTCGAGTGCGTGTCGTAAACAATTTCGATTCCGTGGGGTTGTTAGCTGTAATTGCGTTTTCGCTTATCCGAACCGATTATCATCTGCTGTTTATTTCTTTACATAGATACCTACTTGTATTTTTGCCATGGCTGCAGCTTCTTGGAATACTTACCTACTGCTTCTTGGGACGTTGCTATTGAATAAGAGGAAGGTATAAGGTTATTAAATTTAGGTGGGATCTTTCAAATTAGGAAAATGTACCAAGAACGACAAATCGCTACTTTGTAACGGATTATACCTTTCCGGGTTTCAATTTGTTTGGAGAAGGTGGTAAAAAGACAGTGACAAAACTCCAAAAGTGCTTATTATACTTGCGAATGATTGGATACTAGCATTTTTTTCTCTTACATATAGGTAATTCATTTTAAGTGACCATTTTTCCAAAAATTAAACGAAAAGTTCGTTCAGGGATTAAACTTGAAATTCAAAATTTTGCGTAAACACACTGTTTTCTCATCTCGAAAATAATTTCCCCAAATTTAAACAGCTCCAAGGACATTCTCTCACGTTTAAGTTCGAGACTGAAGAAAAGTTTGATCACTTCAACGCTTCCCTGCAAACGTTCTAAGGTCATGTTCGCCGTTTTCGCTTTCTTTTACGCGCGCCCTCATTTCTTGATGACACAGCTGATTTTCTTACTACGGCATCGTCTTCGCGGCAGCACCAAAACGTCGTCTTCCGACGAGAGGGTGGTTTTGTATAATGAATGAGTAAATGAATGAAAGGAATGAAAACAAGAACCGTCTCGTAGTGCTAGGGTGTGAATCAGGCGGAAGTGGGTGGTTTTAAATACACACAGACGGTGAAGTTTTGCTTCCGGGCTCTTCTTTTCTCTTGTTGGCAAACTGGCAAAGACGACGACGACGACGATCCTTGATATGGGTGATGATGATGACGATGTTGGAAGCACGTGTTCGTTATGTGTTTCTAACTACCACGTGCATGCCGGGATAATGAACTTGAAGCTTCTACTGATGACGATGGTGCCGGGCTCATTATGCTGCGGCATAATGAATTGGAACAGCTGGCGCTTATTTGTGACGGAATTTACAGGACGCTCTCGAAAATAAAGTGGAAATTTGCATCCCTGTGCAGCGATTTGAATGATGATAAGTATTGAACCCTCTACAACCCAAGTTTTCTTCGCTGAAAAAATTCACAGGAGGTTATGAGTACAAACAACTTTTGTTCTACGATGATAAAACTTTTTTTTCCAGTGCTTTTTCACTAACATGACAAAACATTTCAAATAGGGCGTTCCGGTTAGGGTGGTCGAAAATTAAGACACCTCACATTGATGAATGTTACCCTTAAAAATTTGAGACAATTTTAAAGCTTAAACTCTTTTTTATGCTCACTCCAAACGAAATGCGGTCTTCGAATGTAATCCCAAGCAACCAAAAGCCCTTTAAAACAGGTACTAAAAAGCTTCCTCAGCCCCAGATTGGTATGAAGTACGTTCTATATAGCTCAAAATTTAAGTTCCTATTGATACTTTCAAGTTCCAAAACAAGTTTTTATGACCTTCAATTCAGCTTCCAAAAAATCGTAAAATGAGCAGAAACATTTTCTCTTTATCTCAATCACACCCCCTGGAATCGGTTCATATCACCTTCTCTGGAATATTTACTATGTTTTTACATGATGCAACGCG
Source organism: Uranotaenia lowii (assembly GCF_029784155.1). Classification (NCBI taxonomy): domain Eukaryota; kingdom Metazoa; phylum Arthropoda; class Insecta; order Diptera; family Culicidae; genus Uranotaenia; species Uranotaenia lowii. Next base: position 45,360,918 of record NC_073693.1, read on the forward strand.
CTTTATTCTAAACTCCACAAATTGCGGTTTTCCGAGATTTGTTTAATATGCTGCTCAATTGCTTCTTTTCTACATTTCCTACATACACTGCATTAGAATGGTCACCAGTATCAAATTACTTATGGAAAAAAACTTGTCCGGCTTGGAGATCGAACCCCACTCTTCATGGTAAGAATCGAACACGCTACCGCAAGACGACGCCCAGATGTCTTTCTAACTGAAACTAAAACTCGATGTGATGATATGATGTTGCAGCATACCTGCTGGCGCACCCACCCAACCAGACAGCCAGCCAGTCAGGAAGAAAGCACCTCAATGCACTTTTTGTGACTTAGTAAATCCCGTTTTTAGCTCTTTTGTGCTCTTTATGTGACTTAAGTCAACTTTCAAGTTCATTAATGAATACATAAAGTTCACTCAAGGGTCGTTATTTAAGAAAACCCATGTTCATAAGAAATAAACCAAAGGGGACCAAATTTATTGATGAAAAACTGGTTTTTCATGTTCCTCTGGACAAAAAATATTTCAAAATCCCATACAAATTTCAGGCTCGTTGAGCGATCCCTACCCGGTGTCCGACCGATCACAATTTTTCTTATCAAAATCTTCGTAGCTGATCTGAAATATTGTGTATTTGAACTGTGGTAAAAAATTTCAAATATGAATCCCAACTCGTTTCAATTACGGTACAATTTTCATCGTCCTCCATAAGCCACAATTTTTCACATTTATTTTTTTAAGAGCTTGTCTGAACATTGTGTTTTTTTAATATTTAGGAAAGGAATTCACAATACTTTTTAAAGAGAAAATTGTTTTTTCCTTAGCATTCTTGCTCGTCTTAGAAGTTTTTTAATTTTTTGGGTGTATTGTGAAGATTATGAGCATATTTTTGGTAATTTCTTAGAAAAAAAAGACGCTGTTCTAAAATTTAAGAAGCGAGCAGCATCTTCTCTCTTTTTTTTAATGATGGTCCCACAGGCCCATTTGTGTCCTTCCTCCTCCCCATACGCATCTTTAGAAGTGGGAGGGACAGTTTATCCTTAGGATAATTCATATTGTTTACTTTATTTTATCAATTTCTGTACGACTTATTCGTCTTACTCCCGCGTATGTCCATCACCGTACTATTTCTATCTGATGCTTCGTCAGATCTTCATCACTATTGTATTATCCTTTTTAGGATTAGTCCTTTTCTCAAATTATCTGTTTCACGTAATTTATTGCCAGCTTCTTAAAAGTGTTTAAGTTTGGGCTGTCTTTGATGCTTCTTGGTAGGTTGTTATACATTTTCAGTCCGTTATAGAACACAGAACGTTTTGTCCTCTCTTTTTTCGAGTTTGGTAATCTAAAATCATGTGCTCTTCTTGTATTGTATCCGTGTACATCAATTCCGTACTGCAGACCGTCTGATAGATAAGCTGGAAGCAATCCTCTAATCATTTTGTAGATAAAAATCAAACTGTTATACGCAATCCTCTGCTTAACTGACAACCATTGCAGCATATCAAGCATTAAAGCACTAGGAGTGTATCTGTTGCATCGTATAACTACTCGCATTATTTTGTTTTGTATTCTTTGCAGCCGCTTTGTTTGTGTTCCTGATGCATGAAGCAATATCGTAGCACAATAATCAAAGTGTGGCATAATAACAGATTTCACGTAAGTTATTTTTGACCAAAAAGTCATATATCTATTTATTCGACAAAGTACACCATATTTAATGGCAATTTTCTTTATGATGTAGTCGATGTGGGCTATGAAATTTAGTTTTTCGTCGACTTGTACTCCTAAGTATTTAACCTGACGTACTTTTTCGACGACACAACCATCAATTAACAATTCTGGACAAACTCCAATCTGTCGATTTCCAATAATCATCCAGCTGGTTTTATTTAAATTAAGGCACAGTTTTCTATGCTTTAAAAACTCTGCAATGTTTCTCAAATCTGAATTTGCCTTTGACACCACGAGCTCTAAGTCTTTACCACTCCAGTAGGAGACGGAATCATCTACGAACAGTTTAAGGCTACCATGACGTAAGCAATTTTTCATGTCATTGATGTAGAGTATAAATAACAAGGGACCCAATACACTTCCTTGAGGAACCCCTAGACTGTTTTCTCTGAATTGAGAGTAAGATGAACCATATTTTGTTCGTTGCATTCTGCTATTCAAGTAATTCTTAAACCAGTTTAAAACCGTACCATTTATGCCATATTTCATCAGCACTTTTACAAGTTCTAATCGATCAATTGTCTCGAATGCTCTTTTGAAGTCTAGAAACACAGCCACTGTGTATTAACCGTCCTCAATATTAATTTTCCAATTACGAAGTAATAGGTTTACAGCAGATTCAGTAGAATGCTGTTTCCTAAATCCTGACTGCTCAGCAATCAAAATGTCTTCACGCTCAATAAAGCGTAAGAATTGCTTTTTGACTGCTAATTCTAGGACCTTTTCTAGGATTTACAACATGTTTATAGGTCGATATGATGAAGCCTCTCGTGCATTCTTCTGTTTTTCAATAGGAATCACTGTTGAACATTTCCAGGTGTCGGGTACTATCCCTGTTTGAAGACTTCTTTTTATGACATCTCTCAATGGAATTGCTCGTACAGGTAATGAATCTTTAAAAACTTTGAGAGAAACATTGTCGATACCCGCCGTGGGTTTCATATTGTTCACTATTTCATCAAACTCTTGACTGCTTATCGTTTCGAATGTGTGAAAGTTTCCACCATAGTGACTAATTTGATTCAAGCAGCAATTATAGCTTGCCGAAATACTGCCATGAATTTCCATAACGCTATCGATGAAGAAGTCATTGAACTTCTGGGCAATATCAGATTCATCAGTGATTTCAGCTCCGTCAAACAAGATCGAATCAGCTTTGGCACTATTTGAACTTATTAGTCGTTTTATCGTTTTCCAGATAAGTTTTCCATTGGATTTGTTTCTCTCTAATTTTTCTTGAAAAGATTGATTTTTTGCTTCCTTAATTTTACGAGAGTATTCATTTCTCACTACCGTGTATTTACGCCAACTTCTTTCACATTTCGTTCTTAAAAAGAGTTTATACAGTTTGTCTCTTTGCCTTTTCATTTCACTAAGACTTCTGGAGTACCATTTAGTACCCGTACCAGTACCATTTAGTACCAGTTTTTTACGAACACTTCTCGGCTCCACAAGTGCATTAGCACTGTTTTTTAATAATAGATCTAAACGTCTTACCGACTCATTAAAGTCTGCGCATCTCAAGGTTGGCGTACCTGATTCAAGCTGTTGACGCAATGCATTAGCATTATACCGACTCCAGTCGTTCACAATGTGGTAGCTCTCGCGTACGTCTTCGATATTCCTAAGTCCAACATAAATACTTATTGTTTCATGGTCTGACACGCGAAAATCTTCGAGAATATTCGCTTCTGCATTGTCCACATTTGTAAAAACTAAATCTATTCTGGAACTGCTGGCAACTGTTATCCTTGTGTCTCCAGTTACGATTTGACGAAAGCAATTTGCCTCCATGACACGTTTCAAAGCTCTGCACTCTGCCTCCTTATTGAAATTTATGTTAAAATCTCCACAGAAGATATTGTCAATTTCATCTGCGACAATTTCACTCAGCCAATGATTTTCCAGGATGTCTAAAAAACGGGGAATGCTTGCACTCGGGGAATGATAAATTCCTCCAAGGACGATCTGTCTTTTACCATCGCTTAGTTTCCCTGCCAGGATCCAGTTCATTTCAGCAGACGCATTTAACAGAATGTCAATTTTGAAAATATTCTGTATATACATCGTAACACCTCCAGTATGTCTTGAGTGCGAAAAGCAGTGAATCATGGTGTAACCAACTATATCCAATGTGTTTGAGTTCAACTCTTCCGTTAAATGCGTTTCAACTAGAACAATAATTTTCGGCTTTAGTTCTTTAACAACTACACAAATTTCATCAAACTTGCTAATCAGTCCGCATACATTAAGATACAAAATATCAGAATGTGACTGCTATTTACCATAGTCGATAAATTGTCTAGCTTTTGAGACTTTTCGTTTATATAATTCACAATCATAACTCCATGCAGGATGATAAATATCAACTTGTTTTTCTAAATCTGAATTAATAGAGTCGTTGAAGTTTACACAGTTTACACACTTTTCACCTTGAGCACTGCACTCATTTACATCGTGTCCTTCGCCGCACTTAGCACAACACATAGACTCCTTGCAATTATCTGCTCTATGGCCAAATTTCCAGCATTTAAAACATCTCAATACGCTAATGGCCTCATAAATTTTGCATTGTTCCCATCCAATAATTACTTTCCCACGTTTAATTAATGTAGTGAAAGTTTCTGGATCTACTTCAATGGTAGCAATCATCGGATGGATCGGACTGAATTGATCAAGTTGTTTTGCTTTTTCAATAACTCAACAAAATTCTGTTCATTGAAATCATCTGATTCTTCTAAGCCAACAACTTTAAGTTTGGGTTTAGCTGGTTGTTTGATTTCTACTGTATACTTTTTGCCGAAAACTTTTAACGAATGAGTCATAAAACTTTGTGCTTTTTCTTTTGAAGAACATCCAATCAACACTTCACCTGTAGATTCAATGTACCGCACAGAAATTACACCCAAAGACACCGGATCTAATTTAGATTTTAAATCTTTACGCGTAATATTTATTTCCTGTTCATTAGTTGGTCTTAATCGAACTGTTTCTTCTAGCTTCGCTAAAGAGTTATTTTTACTATTTATGTTTATCTGACCTTTGTCGAGTTTAACCGGCGTATTAACATTTTCCGTTCGTGTATTTACATCTATCGCTTTTTGTGTAACAGCTGTCTTAACTACTTTAGAGTAAGACATTGTTGGTGTTTTATCGCAATCATTCAATTTGCGCTTTTTTGAAGTTGAACGCAAATGATATCTGACCACTTCGTTTTTATCGTTTGTTTCGGATCTCGAAGTTGAATTTAATTCATCTCTAACGATACTCTGAACTTGTTGTTTCAAGTCTGAGAAAATTAAATTTTGGCTATTCATTTTTTCGACTTTATCGTTAATATTTCTTATCATTTCTTTTAAATTATTCAAATTCGTATCCAAACTTGGATTAACTAAACAGTCATCGCAAACGAAAACAACTTTTTTTATTTGTCGCAAAACATCGTAATTTTTACACACCGCGTGCGGTAAGCAGCTGATGTGGAAAGCTTTTCTACAACTACCAAAGCAGATTGCTTGATCATCGGGATCTCTTATTCTCCCGCAGCATCGAGAACATAACACGGAACTCATTCTCTCGCTCTCGTCCATCTCCACGCATACAATTTCTTGTATAGCTATGGAGACGGCTTTGCTGCTTCAAACACACACTCTCACTACGATCACAGATGATCGTTTCTATCATACGCATGCAATACAACACTAACAAACAATGATAAACAAAATGATACTTATCAACGGTAATGAATGCTGGCTATCCTAGGAGGACAATATTCGGAATATTGTTGTTGCCTTGGGACAGTTTCTTTCCGTTGAACATCGATGTCATCCAATGGTACAAGGTAGCAATAAGGTTGATCACTATATCGAACACTTTAAAGGTCCCGAAATATTTGTTTTTCACATCTTAAATCAATTTTTCACTAGACACAAGAAATGCAATGGCCCTTGTCGGCAAGCGCCTGTGCTTTGTTTTCTTTATTCCGGTGTACTGGTCTCTTTTTCCATCCATATTCCGGTAGATCTTCAAGATTTTTTTTGTGAACACCTCCCACGCCGTTCGAAAAAATTCAAACAAATTATTTTTCGATCGTTTTGACTAGTTAAATTGATTTCGTTCCCCTGGTTATCATATATCACGACCGAAAGTTATGAATTAAGATTCATTGTTTGAAGAATTTACTCCTAATTTTGAATAAATAAAATTAAAATAAATTTGACTTAGCAGTTGACTTATAGAAAGCTCCAGAACAGAACAGAAAACCTTCGAAAAAAGACATTATTTTCAAATTCCCATACCTGCTGAGTATTTTGGCGTATTGAAATTATTTTATAAATGTTATTAAATTGTGAAAAATCAATCTTCTCAATGATTTATAAAAATTTGAGGGTCACATGGGAGTTTTGGCCACCATCTGGGATTACCGGAAAAAAAAATCTCACTGTTAAAATGAGGCAAGGATGGTGAGTGACGAATCAAACGACGAACAAAAAATAATTCTCTCACTTTGTGAGGTAACCCATTTCCCGAACGCATTCGAAAAAATTACACACGACGGCACTCAGTGAGCGAACCAATCCGCAATCGGACTTTCCGGCCAACCTCTTTATTTCATCTAGGAGACGAACGTGTCGCCTGTCTGCCATCCTATGATTGGATCGCCAAGCGAATGTTTTGGAAGATGATTTTGCACTGAATAATCGGCAAACGAACATTTTCAGCCAGAGATCGGCGATAGCGATTATTTCGACCGCATCCATTCTAGTTGCTTGCATAGATGGTTTTGCTACAGTTTGGTTGCCTGCGTTCGGGCGCAAACTGGATTTTCTTGTTCCTCCCGAACAAAATGTCTCTAAATCCCATACAAACTTTTGGCAGCGTTCCGTGATCCGATCTGGCCCAAATTTGGCATGAGACCTTGTACTAGGCCTAGGATCAATTTAAGGCTGCAGCGCATAACATTTGAAATGCATGGAAATTTCCATACAAATTTGGGGCAGTCTTGTATGCACCATTCTACTAATACCGTCGTTCTGTCTCTTTTTATGTTAATGAACATTTAACACGTTCGTCGCTACGCTCATTTTGGCTGTTTAACTTGTCGAGCCCAAAGAAACTCTCGGAGCGGGAAAGTTAAAAGGGAGAACTCCATGATCTGCAATGTGTAGTTGAACTGAACTGCTAACTTGAGTAAGAGAGCGTCACCCATTTTTTATGTGACGGAGCCTCCCAGGAAATACACCCTTCACCCAAAAATGAGTTCCATGGCAACGAACGTTTTAACAGCAATTTTAATACCCTGGTTTGAATGAGTGGTCCAAAATAAATCCCCAAGGCATTAAGTAGGACCTTTCTTCGACTTGGGTCAAATTGCTATTAAAACAAGTTTTTTGGTTTTAAGAGATTGCAAGCTAGTTTTTGAGTGTGTTATCATAGCTGTGAACATGTTTGTAGTTGTTAAATTCTTTACAGCTATGCAGAAAAAGTTGACTCCAATGATGACACGTCCTCCTGAAATGGGCTATATTCGGCCCAACTGTGAAAATTCAAAACTTGATTTTCAAATTTTTATTCCATATCAGCTTATTTAAATGAAATGTTAGATATTATAAGGATAATAGGAAGAAGCTTTTACTATTTTCGTTCAAATTTTTAATGATTTTAGTAAAATTTTGGAAAATAGTTGCGAGGCAGTAAAAAATATTCACCAGGTTCAAAATAAGTCCGTTACCCTACTTGGGATTAGTAGTTCATTCTCATTTTAAAAAATCCGATGCTCTCTCTTTGAACATCAACAACGGCGCCAGCCACGTCCTGGTAGTCAAAGGATATTTGGGAAAAAAGGAGAAAAAGGAATATAGACATAAATTTTCTCTTTAGGACCGAAGTTACCTCTGCATTCAAGCAATTATTTTTGTTTGGGAGTGTTGGTAAAATGATACGATTCTGAAATACTACTAACAAATGCACAAATCTGATTGTCTTGATATGCAGTTCGCTAATGAAACTCCTAAACTCTATCATATACAAGTGATCCTAAATTAACCTAAGGAATTAGGTCGTAATGTGATAGTGTATTAAATAAATCATTGCTATTTTTATGCTCAAACATTCTCATTATGGTCAAATCTGGAATGAAATATTCTACATATCGACTGTATTTTTTGATGCTGGTTTTTGCTCGGCAAGGCAGTCAAAATTGATTCGAAAACGATGTTCTGATTAGTCCTGCGTTTCGATGCTGATTAGCATAATCATCAGGGAATTCTAAAATAATTTGTTTTATTGTAACTTACTATTGTTTAAGTTTAATACTAATTTTTCAAATTTTACAGTGTAAACAAACAGGAAAAAAGGAAAAATAGAGGAAAAAAAGGTAAACAGTAAGCTTTCACAAAAAGCATACAAAATCGATCCGATTGTTAGTAGGATCAACCAATTTTTATATTTTCGCATAAGTTAGTTACAATAAAACAAATTATTTTAGAATTCCCTGATGATGATGCTAATCAGCATCGAAACGTCGGACTAATCAGAACATCGTTTTTGAATTAATTTTGACTGCCTTGCCGAGCAAAAAACAGCGTTATAAGTTATTTTTAGTCGAAATTGTTACAATTTTTCATTGCGATCAGCCTACTTCTATGATTATTTTGAAATTAAGTCAAAAATTTTTATAAATGCATGGTCCTCAAACATGCACAATTGTTGCACTTCATTTTTTTCTTTGCTATTCTGACTACTTTTAAAACAACAAACTTGAAATATTTTCTTATTACGTTAAAATTCTTCTAAATATTTCTCAAGTATACAAATCCAAATGAAAAAAGTCAACAAAAATATATTATACATTTGCTTTAACTTCCTCCTAGACTTTTTCTCTGCAAACAGTTTTTTTTTTTCTAAATTATTATTTAAAATACATATTAAATTGATTACTCAGAACAAAGTTTCTATTGCAACAGGCGATGAGGATAAAAGAAATAAATTGATTCATTCGCAGCATTTGGAATACATGTATAAAAAACAATAATGATTTACATTTTATCCGTACAATGATAAATCCATTGCTAGGAATCAAACTTCAATATGAAAGAATTTACAGAGGAAATTTACTAGTGCGAAAGGGTCCTTTTTTATTTCAGAACTCTTATTTAAATTAAGTCAGTTTTTAATATATCGATGAAATTTCTTCACAATTTTGCATCCATAATTTTCTTGCATGAGGTGTCAAATCCTAACATGAAAAATAATAATCACTAAAAAACTAAACTATTTTTAACTTCTTACTACTGAAACAACTCTTTTTTCCATTTAACTGGTAGTCACACTTAGCAAAAGCTGTACAGAAAATTGAGAAAACGAGACACACGGCGACGATAACAGTACAGTTTCAGGTTCCCGGTTGCTGCCGAGGATTATTTATGAACATTTTATGCGCGGTGCTACAAAATGAAATATTACATTTTATTACCCGTTTTGCTGCTGCTGCTGCTACCATGGCGAAAGTTCCGCGAACACTCCACCGTTTAGGAGATTCAACTTTTCGCGGAAAAACAACCATAAAACTGACACAAAGATTCAGATTCTCTCTGAGGAGAACACCAAAGGATATAGAAAAGCAAAAAAAAAAAATCGAAATAAATGTCGTCACTGGAGACGCACCATCAAACTCTTTAGGGCCCAAAATTTACGCGCCCGGCAGTAAAAGTGTTTTCGTTTCCCGGTGATTCTTGAAAGAAAAAATAAAAAGAAAGAAAAGTACCTACTGGAGCAAGAATAAAAAGGATTCTCTGTACTCTCGTCCAGAATGAGCATCGCAGCTTCCTCGGCTTTTGAAGGTGGATTCGGGTGGGGTTTCTCTTCCTTTTTTTTTCAAGAACGGCCATCATCTGGGAACGACTCTTGCTTGAGTTTGTCTCTGAAGGCACAAAATGTCTCTAACTTTATATTGGCAACGCTTTCCAATCACATGGATCCCCAATTTTCCTTCAAACCGGCACCAGGATCTGAGATTGGCATCGCTCAGCACGAGTAAAACGTCAAAGCGTTTCCTTAAAATTTGCAACTTTTACAATACACATAAAAAGGGGGTTGAGGGTGCCTTTTTATATTTCGAACATGACTTGAAGGAAAACACGACTTCAATTGAACTCGAGGAAAAGGGAAGAAAATGTGTCGATTTCGATGATGTTCTGTATCAGCTGTAGTTGTAAAATAAAACTTATTTTTATTCGAAACAAGTTGTACCTACTTCTGCTTGATGGGTTACCATCAGCTACTCGAAATGAATGTATGTGAACGTATTATTACCATTCGTGGAGCGAAAGCAGCGATTCGGATGAAAGAAGCCTTTTCCATTTCCCAGGTTGTTGGAAAAAGCGGAATAAAACATCCAAGACGCTCTCCCAGGAAGACGAAGACGACAACCAAGATGACGATGATGATGATGATGGAGCAGCCTCTGCGAGTGAAATGGAAATAAATTCGATCCCAAATGGATTTTCTGATAATGTGATTTCGAGACTCTTTGGAACCATCTGGATGTGGACTGGATTGAATGGAAGCTTTCAGTCAATAGCAACAGCAGCATCAATGGTAGCAAATTGATGTTGTTTGGCGCATTTGGGAGATGATCTAATCTAAGGAACAGTACATGATGGCTGTTCGTTCAGCTGCTGCAATAGGATTCCAATTTTTGTTCAATAAAACTGACTTTTTCTGTAACTCCCAACGAGTCATTCTCCTCCCTTGTTCTCACAAATTTTCGAGTGTTTTAAAAAATCCATCCTTGGATGAAAAATCGATGTCGATGTCAACATATTTTTTATGACATGAAAAATGTTTCGTGTCTTAGGTATTAGTTCGAATTGAAAAAAAAGTGTATACATCAACCAAAGATTTATAATTCGTAGTTTACAAGAACTTAATGAATTCTCGACGACATATTCTTCCGAATTTAAGTCGAATTTTGTTTGTAACTTTAGAAATAATTTAAAATAAAAGAATCACATCTTTCATGTTCAACTCTCTAGCACCCAATTCCCGCCTTTAGACGGGGTATATTAAAAAAATCATGGTTGGTTTTTCAATTTTTGTTTCGCTCAATGTTAATATGTTAATCTATCAATCCTTGTAACTGAAAACTGTTAGACTTGCAGTTGTCAAAAAGAAACAGCTAAGGGAAGCTTAAAAACATCAGAAAACTGGAAATGGACAATTTTTTCGACAAATGATCAATTTGGTACAACTAAGACGACATACGATTGATAGGAGCCCCCCGTAAAATATTGCCCGGATCCCCCGATGGCTTAATCCGGCCCTAGTGTTGAATAAATTTATTGAAATCCACGTAGAACACACTAGGTGTTAGATAGAAGTTCTATATTTGAATAAACTATCAGTAATCAAGTCTTATGTTTTAAGTTCGTTTTGGTACATCTTCGTACCTGAGAATGATCACATTTTCAAAGGTTATGGGAAAAATTAGAGAAATAATAAGGAATAACATTAGCAGTAAATATCAATAATTTCTCGAAAAAGATACAACACGGTTCACCGGCAGCACCTAAACCTACAATTTTCGCTTCAGAACAACGGCGCGTTGGCCAATTATACTATGGTGAACGTGATGTAATTGGCTCCAGCATGCGTACATGTCGAGCTCCATCGTCGACTGCTGGGTCTTCTGTAGATGCACTTCATGTAGAGCTCGCATGTGTTCTTTGCCCACTTCAATTTAATGAAACAATCTTCAAGGTCAGTCAATAAAATTAACGATTTTCTAAATTCTGTATCGAGTTTAATCTAGCAATCCTTAAAAGACGGTTCTGAATTTGGAGCCTTCTAAATATATCTTTGACTTTTTTTTTATCATTCTAGGCCACTTTTATTCCCTTGGGTATTTAAAACCAAGCATTGTCAATCCAACTGATTGTGCTACTTAATTCTATAATAATTTCAAAATATATAATAATTGTCTATAATAATAATGCTCTATAATTCTATAAAATTTGTCTCCAGTAATAAACCGTCAAAAACTGGGACATATTTGTTACGATTGCTATAACTTTCTCAGCTCTTATGTTGATGCAAAAAGTTTAAACAATTTCTAATATCAGACAAAACAATGCTGCAGAAGGAAGATTTCGACAGCAACCAATTTCAATACAACATTCCTCAAAAGCATCGTTCATCGATAAAATAAAATCCGCTGAGTGGGAGTAAAAAAGCAAGATAAAAAAAAATGGTAATATATTCTGCCGGGGTTGCAAAGTATTTGGAGGTTCCTACACACGAGCTTTGGGGGTGTCGTTATCGTTATCGTCAACCAGCATCCTCTTGAAGATTCTTCCATATCCGTTTTTTTTTTGCTTGCTCCTCTTGATGGTTGATGGTCGGATTTGGGTTTGGGAGGTTTTTTCAAGCCAACGAAAAAGGAACAGAAAAACCCAACCAAATGCCAACATAATATGTGTATGGTGTAGCGTCTGATGTCTTGTTCAAAGTTGAGCACATCCCAAGATATGTGTTTCAGTTGTCCTCTTTGAGGGGGTGTGTGGGTGTATGCCTTCCTTTAGGTTTCTTTTTCTTTTCGTTTGGGTTGGATTTTTCACCGCTGCTTGATGCTTCCATTTTCCGAGAAACATATTACGGTTTTTTTTCGTCTTTTTTCTTGTGTGATGTGCAACAAGGAACGAGGCGAATAAAATCAGCAGTAGCGTAAAATTCAAATTTGCAATAACCGAATAGCTCCAGTATTAGTTGTTCCCTGTGAAAGGAATCTTCGTTCCAGGCCCCTTGATGGATATCCGAGATCCGGGAAGAATCTATCGACCAACATTCAGGCGAGCCAGGGAGATAGAAAGTCGTCTCCATTGCTGAGGAAAAACGAGAGAAAGAAAATATAGAGATCCCTTTTTATGGCTGAGCTTTCCTTTGACGACTAACAGGATCGATGATGCCGGGATCAGAAATGCACATATTCATGTGTGTAAAAGATGCCATGCTCTGTTGTAACGAACGAAATTTTTGATGCTAAAGGGGGTTATCGATGAACTCATTGAGATTATTAAAGATGATGATGGTGATGATGCTGATGCTGACAATGGTTATGGAGAATGATAATGTATGCATTGATTTTTTCATTCAATTTGGCTTATGAATTTCACTCAAAAATTGATATGAAGATCCTAATGGTTCCAATTTTTTTGTTATAGAGACAAAATAACGAAAAATTATACTGACTAACAATGACAAAAATGACAAAAATGACAAAAATGACAAAAATGACAAAAATGACAAAAATGACAAAAATGACAAAAATGACAAAAATGACAAAAATGACAAAAATGACAAAAATGACAAAAATGACAAAAATGACAAAAATGACAAAAATGACAAAAATGACAAAAATGACAAAAATGACAAAAATGACAAAAATGACAAAAATGACAAAAATGATAAAAATGACAAAAATGACAAAAATGACAAAAATGACAAAAATGACAAAAATGACAAAAATGACAAAAATGACAAAAATGACAAAAATGACAAAAATGACAAAAATGACAAAAATGACAAAAATGACAAAAATGACAAAAATGACAAAAATGACAAAAATGACAAAAATGACAAAAATGACAAAAATGACAAAAATGACAAAAATGACAAAAATGACAAAAATGACAAAAATGACAAAAATGACAAAAATGACAAAAATGACAAAAATGACAAAAATGACAAAAATGACAAAAATGACAAAAATGACAAAAATGACAAAAATGACAAAAATGACAAAAATGACAAAAATGACAAAAATGACAAAAATGACAAAAATGACAAAAATGACAAAAATGACAAAAATGACAAAAATGACAAAAATTACAATTACAAAAATGACAAAAATGACAAAAATGACAAAAATGACAAAAATGACAAAAATGACAAAAATGACAAAAATGACAAAAATGACAAAAATGACAAAAATGACAAAAATGACAAAAATGACAAAAATGACAAAAATGACAAAAATGACAAAAATGACAAAAATGACAAAAATGACAAAAATGACAAAAATGACAAAAATGACAAAAATGACAAAAATGACAAAAATGACAAAAATGACAAAAATGACAAAAATGACAAAAATGACAAAAATGACAAAAATGACAAAAATGACAAAAATGACAAAAATGACAAAAATGACAAAAATGACAAAAATGACAAAAATGACAAAAATGACAAAAATGACAAAAATGACAAAAATGACAAAAATGACAAAAATGACAAAAATGACAAAAATGACAAAAATGACAAAAATGACAAAAATGACAAAAATGACAAAAATGACAAAAATGACAAAAATGACAAAAATGACAAAAATGACAAAAATGACAAAAATGACAAAAATGACAAAAATGACAAAAATGACAAAAATGACAAAAATGACAAAAATGACAAAAATGACAAAAATGACAAAAATGACAAAAATGACAAAAATGACAAAAATGACAAAAATGACAAAAATGACAAAAATGACAAAAATAACAAAAGTGACAAAAATGACAAAAATGACAAAAATGACAAAAGTGACAAAAATGACAAAAATGACAAAAATGACAAAAATGACAAAAATGACAAAAATGACAAAAATGACAAAAATGACAAAAATGACAAAAATGACAAAAATGACAAAAATGACAAAAATGACAAAAATGACAAAAATGACAAAAATGACAAAAATGACAAAAATGACAAAAATGACAAAAATGACAAAAATGACAAAAATGACAAAAATGACAAAAATGACAAAAATGACAAAAATGACAAAAATGACAAAAATGACAAAAATGACAAAAATGACAAAAATGACAAAAATGACAAAAATGACAAAAATGACAAAAATGACAAAAATGACAAAAATGACAAAAATGACAAAAATGACAAAAATGACAAAAATGACAAAAATGACAAAAATGACAAAAATGACAAAAATGACAAAAATGACTAAAATGACAAAAATGACAAAAATGACAAAAATGACAAAAATTACAAAAATGACAAAAATGACAAAAATGACAAAAATGACAAAAATGACAAAAATGACAAAAATGACAGAAATGACAAAATGGACATAAAGAAATTCAAGAAATGTCATTGTCATGTCATTGTCATGTCATTGTCATGTCATTGTCATGTCATTGTCATGTCATTGTCATGTCATTGTCATGTCATTGTCATGTCATTGTCATGTCATTGTCATGTCATTGTCATGTCATTGTCATGTCATTGTCATGTCATTGTCATGTCATTGTCATGTCATTGTCATGTCATTGTCATGTCATTGTCATGTCATTGTCATGTCATTGTCATGTCATTGTCATGTCATTGTCATGTCATTGTCATGTCATTGTCATGTCATTGTCATGTCATTGTCATGTCATTGTCATGTCATTGTCATGTCATTGTCATGTCATTGTCATGTCATTGTCATGTCATTGTCATGTCATTGTCATGTCATTGTCATGTCATTGTCATGTCATTGTCATGTCATTGTCATGTCATTGTCATGTCATTGTCATGTCATTGTCATGTCATTGTCATGTCATTGTCATGTCATTGTCATGTCATTGTCATGTCATTGTCATGTCATTGTCATGTCATTGTCATGTCATTGTCATGTCATTGTCATGTCATTGTCATGTCATTGTCATGTCATTGTCATGTCATTGTCATGTCATTGTCATGTCATTGTCATGTCATTGTCATGTCATTGTCATGTCATTGTCATGTCATTGTCATGTCATTGTCATGTCATTGTCATGTCATTGTCATGTCATTGTCATGTCATTGTCATGTCATTGTCATGTCATTGTCATGTCATTGTCATGTCATTGTCATGTCATTGTCATGTCATTGTCATGTCATTGTCATGTCATTGTCATGTCATTGTCATGTCATTGTCATGTCATTGTCATGTCATTGTCATGTCATTGTCATGTCATTGTCATGTCATTGTCATGTCATTGTCATGTCATTGTCATGTCATTGTCATGTCATTGTCATGTCATTGTCATGTCATTGTCATGTCATTGTCATGTCATTGTCATGTCATTGTCATGTCATTGTCATGTCATTGTCATGTCATTGTCATGTCATTGTCATGTCATTGTCATGTCATTGTCATGTCATTGTCATGTCATTGTCATGTCATTGTCATGTCATTGTCATGTCATTGTCATGTCATTGTCATGTCATTGTCATGTCATTGTCATGTCATTGTCATGTCATTGTCATGTCATTGTCATGTCATTGTCATGTCATTGTCATGTCATTGTCATGTCATTGTCATGTCATTGTCATGTCATTGTCATGTCATTGTCATGTCATTGTCATGTCATTGTCATGTCATTGTCATGTCATTGTCATGTCATTGTCATGTCATTGCCATGTCATTGTCATGTCATTGTCATGTCATTGTCATGTCATTGTCATGTCATTGTCATGTCATTGTCATGTCATTGTCATGTCATTGTCATGTCATTGTCATGTCATTGTCATGTCATTGTCATGTCATTGTCATGTCATTGTCATGTCATTGTCATGTCATTGTCATGTCATTGTCATGTCATTGTCATGTCATTGTCATGTCATTGTCATGTCATTGTCATGTCATTGTCATGTCATTGTCATGTCATTGTCATGTCATTGTCATGTCATTGTCATGTCATTGTCATGTCATTGTCATGTCATTGTCATGTCATTGTCATGTCATTGTCATGTCATTGTCATGTCATTGTCATGTCATTGTCATGTCATTGTCATGTCATTGTCATGTCATTGTCATGTCATTGTCATGTCATTGTCATGTCATTGTCATGTCATTGTCATGTCATTGTCATGTCATTGTCATGTCATTGTCATGTCATTGTCATGTCATTGTCATGTCATTGTCATGTCATTGTCATGTCATTGTCATGTCATTGTCAGAGCTTAAAATCTTCCAGTTTAAAAAAACTGAATTTTTCCCTAGAAACCCCCTTAAAAAACGCTTTAACTCCCGAAAACCGCGAAAAAAGGCGTGCATAAATGTCCGCACAAACAAACCACTTAAAAAAAATCCTTGCTAAACTAAAAAATTTCTCCACAAAAAATTTAAAATCGTCTTAAATGAAAATGAAGAGTTTAAGGCTTTTGCCGAAATGCCTAGTAAAATTTAAAAACATTTTTGTCCTAATTTCTGCACACCTGAATCAAAGATTTTTGCCGCCATCGTAGAAACTGTAAAAAGTTTTTTAACGTTGAGGAAAAATTTATAAATGTAACAAAGTTTTTGTTTGTTGGACTTCCTGAAATATATTTTTGTGTAGTAATCAGGAGAAAGCGATTAATTATTTATTGCAGGGTAGGACAAAAAAGGTTTCCTGAATTTATTCGGACTTGTCTGGGGTTTCAAAGCAAAGTGAACAACGGTCTGGACGACGGTGTTGTTTTTGGGAGTTTGAAAATCCGTTTGAAAGTTGCTGACGTGTTTGATAAAAAAAATTGAAGTGCTTATTTACCTTTATTTTCCGAAAAATTCTGGATTTTTTCGGGTTTTTTCAGATTGGAAAATTGCCCTGATTCTACAATTCCAGATTCTACAAATTCTACAAGGCATACTCTAGAATTTCCCTTATAAAAGTTTTAAATTTATTAAATCACGAAGGCCTATTAGCTGTTAGATTTTACGTTTTCTTTTCTGATTTTGTGGTTTCCGATTTCCTTTTCTTGATTTGTAGAATTTCAAAGAGTTTGAGAAGCTATTTCAAAAATTTTTTTCTCGGCGGGTCGCACTGAGCAATTCGTATTTTTTTGTAGTTTTTTTTTATTCCTGAATAAATTGCATTTTCTTTAAAAACATTTTTGACAAAAAAAAATGTAAAATTTTATTCAACCAATTACTGAAATTTGTGCTTTATGCGTTATGACATTACAAATATATGAAAAACTATAAATTTTTAGACGTTTTCATTTGTTTTTCCATTATAGTCTATATTTGTTGCCAATTTTTCACCCTTTTTCTTAGTAAGGTTATGTTTTTGTAAAATTAAAAATAACTAGTGAAACAAAAAAATTTCTGACTATGTCGAATTGACATAAGGTTTTTTGAAACCACTGAAGTTGAAAAGTGTTGCATCATGCCTCGGTAGATGGTATTTGTAAAAAAAACTGTAAAAGAAACTACGAGCGTATTCTAAGCTTCAATTCTTCACAAAATATTTTTTTTCTCAAATTTTGTTTTAAACGCCCTTGATCACTAACATTTTCGGAAGCAGTAGATACAGCATAAGGAGAAAACCAAAGCTCATCTCCGGTTGAAAGCTAGTCAGGAATTTTCTCCTCCAAACCATCAGCAGCCAGCCAGTCAGCATCCTTCCGATTTTTTTTTCGGGAAGCTTGGAGAGTGGTGGCAAAATGTTCCATTTTTCGCACAGCCTTTTCCGAAGATAAAGCGCGGTAAAAACCTTGCTCCTCGCTGTCCTGTTTTCCTGTTTCCCGGAAAATTCACATCAACTACCCCACCGAAAAAGATGGCGGGTGAACAGGAAAAGGTAAAAAAGAGGAAAAAAAGCTTTGGCAAACGCTCTCTCGCCACATCCTAAGCACACATACCCACCGAAGAATGGAGAAGGTACTTCGTACTTGAGATAATATGCTACCATAAATCATACGTTAAATATCTGCGGAAGTATTGGCAAAAGAATACTGAGCGAAAATGTTTCAAACACTTTAACCACTTAGTCAGTTTTAAAAGATCTGTATTTGTATACTTTTCACGAATATTCTTGAAAAACTTAAAACATAATTTAAGAAAGTTGCATATTTAGTACCTAGTGTTCTGTTTTTATTTGGTTGACAATTATGATATTATTCGAAATTATTTATTTAAACAATATTTCAGATTTCTAAACGTTTCTGAAAAAATCTTTCTTTAGTCGTGAAAATCCAAAAATGGAGGCTCCAACTATTATTGTCAAGCTATCGCTGTTTAGAGAAAAAAAATCATCGAGAAGAAAATGGATGGCCATCATATTGGTTCGTTCCTTTTTGACGGCAAATGAAAGCGGCAGCAATGTCTGCAGCTGAAGGGGTTTGGGACATGATGAAATTTTCAAATATTAGAATTCCAATTTTCTACTCCCGACAGAAAGCATCTCTATAGCCAGTCTTCAACAAAACTCGGATACTCGGCAAGGCACCAGCCAGATATGAAAGCTTTCATTCGTTCGTTTGAGCGAGTGCTCGAAATGGAGCGAGCGGATTTGTTGAAGTTGAAGAAGCAATAGGTAGGGGAACATGCCCTATTATGCGCCACCTAAGCGAATCGCTGATTTTCTATGTATTCCACGTACAAATTGTGTTAAAAATGGGTGTAATCGTTGAAGAAAAGTGTTTCCTACAAATTCCTATGATTTTTCATCACTCAAATTACCATAGTTTCTTCAAAAACACGATTTTTAAAAACCATGTTCAAAGCCACAAAACAAAACTGTGTTGCGAATACGCGCCGCTGTGTATTCAATACGCGCCTAGCAGCCGAACACACCCGAGAGCAGCCGAAGACCGAAAACACACCAATACTTACAGACACTTTGACTGAAAAGAAAATCAAAATGGACTAATAGAAATTTAACAAAAAATGAAAAATAGGTTTTTTGGGCTGAATTAACGCTCAAAATATGGTTTTAGACTTTTTGTTCATTTTCAATGAAAATTGGCCTTTTTGAAAAATCAATGCTATTTTCAGCCTACTACGATTGGCGCGTTATAAAGAGCGCATGGGCCGTGATAGAACATACCCATGAAAAGCATACCTTAGCGAGTTCAGTATGATTTTTTAGCATAAAACCATAATTTAGATTCTCCTCTATCGATGTGTCAGAAAATATTGTCTTATTCGTGTTTCTCTGCTTGGTGACACCTTATTAAAAGTGTTTTAAAATTTAGATCGAAATGAAGAAAAACCTAAATTGTGAAATTATCACGACACAGGGGCATTTTAAGGAAAAATTCATACTTGCCATGACCAATCACAGCATTTAAAACAAATTGGTAATATTTTGCAGGCTTAAAATGTTTCAGATTCTTCAGAACAAGAGTGGCGCGTATTAGCCACATGGGGCGTTATATGAACTTTTCCCCTACCTTCAAACGAGCAGAAAGTGCCCCTTCACCGAATAATGGCGGATTGTGGGGTTGAGTTGTGAGAGAGGGTTGGGAAAATCTAGAAGAAGAATGATGGAAAATCGTGAATGTTGCCAAACGACTCTGGGACTAAAAGACGCTCGCTCCGCAGACGTCGTCCCAGTCGACATGATGGCGATGATGATGATGATGGAAAAAAGGTAAGTGGAAATAATTTCATAAAGTTGCTATATTTCCAAAATGCGGGGGAAGCGAGCTAAAGGTAGGTTTTTTGTTGAACGAAAGGTACCTACACACTTAGAAAAATCCTTGGAATTTTACATGAAAAGGCATGGGTAGAAGGGAATCGGGTATTTACATGTGATGATACAAGTTATTTCATGTAATTCTACTTGATTATACTTGACATGTAAACTCACTTCTTCATGCTTTTTGAATGCAAGGAAATTTACATGTCTGTTTTTGTTTACAGTGAATTTACATTTTCAGCTTGTTTTGTACTCTTATCTCAGTATTGTCAATTTATTAAGACAACGCTATAAAAAAACTATAACTATGGAATACACTGAAGAAGGAGTGCTTTTCAAGTAAAGAAAAACGATCTTGAAGTCTTTTGATATAATTTATTGAACAATGGCCCGTCATTAGAAATTTGAAATAACTGCTTGATTCATTGAAACAAAACTTATCGTTGCATCCCTTGATGAGGCGATGAGCTCAAAAATAATGTCACTGATTGTTTTTTAACTGACGTTTAGATTTATCGATGTGGTGTATTCTGCATCTATGAACTTGGCTCGCCAATTAACACTGGCATTTCCGGAAACTATCTTCCCGGGCTTCCCCTAAAAATGTTTTCTCATCGATCCATTTCCGTCTTCGTTCTTTCCTCCTCCATCGTCTCACTGTGCGCATCGATACGGCTGGCTCCGATTGAAAAATTGCTTTTCTCTTACAGACACTTAATAAGTCGGTTTGTCAGCTGCCGTTCTCTCTGCACGTTCTCTGATCCCAAGGGCAGGGATAAGCCGAATTCAATTTTATACACCGGAGCCATCGATTCATAAAACCCTGGGCAGTAATCCGCCATTCATGTTTTTTTTTTTCATTTGCTGTTGTTTGTACATTGTACATAGGTTGTGCGCTAAGAGCTCTCGCCACTTGCGACAATTTCATCTGAAAAGGAGAAGATATTTTAGTATTCTGAGAAAAACTTTAATTTGAAAATTTTTAGCTTACAATTTTGTTATTAATCGAGACCCCTTCAACTGTCACGATTTGAGGAAGGCTGGTTTTCTCCCACGCAATGCTTTTGTTGAAGATTTCACTGGCCATCGAGCACTGCTTGATTTTGGCCACATGTGATGATTGAATCATAATCTGTAAACCTGTGAAAAATAAAAAAAATCAGCCTTAGTCAATTTACATCGTAAGAGTGTTTGATTTGCACTTTCCCTGGAATCGAAAAATTATGCTATTCAAATTAGGATTGGGGGTAGGCAAAAAAAATTATTATGGATTTTTTTTGTTTTGAGAGCAACACACCGATAAAAGATACATCCGAAACTGAGCTGCGGTTCTTACCTTTCGACCATATCCGGTTCGGCTTAGCACGGTTTGCCTTGTTGAAATCCTTCGATTATTGTTTCAAATTTCTTTCCTCAATAAAGTGATTTGATTTGCGCCGTGCGTTGGACATTGAAACGAAATTGGCAGGCTTCAGGACGGCCTCCTGGCAGATTTTGACCGATTATTACAGCCTAGAACTCGGCTAAACATTTCCTCAGCTTCCCTACTGGATCCCATTGGTTGGAAACTCTGTCGGGATACTGCAAACCTTGAGCCTTCCACTCTTTTCTATCAGGTGATTCCGGTCTCCTCTCAAAACTCGTTGGTCTCTGATTTCCCCGGTTGGTGTTTAAAGTTATTTGGAAAGGTTGGCATTCATCCACCGGCAACCGAATTCTTGACATTCGAAGATTATTATTCTATTGAAACGATTAAAACCAATTCACTTTAGAAACTTTTGAAACGACGGATGACTTTTAATTTTTTGGCCCATCTCACCTCACATTTATTAGTAGCTTAACAAATTACCAGGGCTTAACGATAAAAACATAAGAATTCACATAAATTTAGATAAGAATATAGATAAAAGATTATTAATTTAATTGAAGATAAAAAATATTTTTTATTCAAAATAACACTCTTAAGAGCAAGTTCACTGGTGTTGGGAAAAAGTGGTAGAAATTTTGTCACTTTTAGCACATTTTGAAAATTTTGCCATGCAGAAACATTTTCAAGATCTGTGGCCTTCAAGTTTTTTAACAACACGTGTTGTAATTTCGCATGCTGCGATGCAAAAATAGCAATATTTCTATCACACACGGCTGAAATAGAAACAGTGCTGTAAAAAAATACAACGCCCAAAGATCTTGAAAACATTTTCCATGGTAAAATTTTCAAAATGTCAAAATTTCTACCACTTTTTCCCAACACCAGTGAACTTCCCGCATGAATCAGTATTATACAATAACGATTTCCATTATCTTCTTCCCAAGACACATGTAAGATTAACTTTATAGTTTTGGATTATTAATGTACGATTAAGCTAGTCTTTGTTTCATGAAATGGAATCGTTTGGACGCACTTTACGATACAGCGAACGGGTCGTTAAGTAGAGTAACCATTCATTTTTTTTGCTTTTTTCTAGATTCAAATTTAGCTGAGAGAATTTGAAAGATAGATGTAATCGTTATCTTATCTTTTTTTTTCAAGTTTTTATGACGATACTATGTATCTTTAAAAGATCTTTTTACGATTTTCAAAATAAAAGAAAACGTGCATGTAATTAGAGATTATTTTATTTCTTTACGTATGGCATTCGATTATTGTATTTTTACATAACAGATTATATTACAAAACTTGAATTCGATTATTGAGTGTACTACTCCATGTTCTTCTATAATTCTACTTGCGTTATTCTATTTTGTGACTTTATTTAGTATGAAAAAATATTGTCATTTGTTCCTTTAGGCACTTGGTGCTGATAGATTTTCTACTTCAGATTTAAATAACAAGTTTCTCTTTTAATCTTTGTTTTTGACTTTTCATTAAAATCCCTACAAGTTTCTGTACAATTCTTTGTTTACACATTTCCAACTCCGCTTTCTCTTTCACTTACTTCTAGACGCTGCTATTCCGCGTAGTTGAGTTCGATTCTGTTTCGTTTTTTTTTGTTTCAAATAACTAAATTCTTTCGTTCTTGGTTTAAATAAATAATTGATGTTTACGGGTTGATACTAAAGCAGTTAACTAGTGTTAAAGCAAATGTGTTAATAGTACCTACACTGAATACGAAATTCCAATTCGAAATTGTGTATCATTTTCTTCTATCTGTCCTATTTTTTTACTTATTATATTATGATATTGTGTTATCAGATCTTGCTAAATCATCTTTACGTTTCTTTGGGAAGTGATCCAACCCGGGATCGCCACCTTTGGTACTGTTTGAATCAATTGCGGAAGTTAGCCCAAGGCTCCCATTCATTCTTCCAATACTGCTTCCGACGCAGCCACCCGCACCATCATTTGTCGAAAGCGTTCCCACGCGTATTATCTTCTTGGCCGGACTCTGAAGAGGCGACCTGCCGATGTGGCAAGATCCCGCAACTTCTGGAAAATGCCGGTGCCGAGGGCTTTGTTCGTTGCCGCTATGACTAGGGGCAGTCATTTTGCCAGATTCTTGCTCCTTACGGCGATAACTGAACCGCTTTATCAAAACTTTCTGGATTTCATGAATTTGGCCACCAAACGTTTCCTGAAAAAGAAAACTGTCATTTAACTGGAAATATAAGTGTCCAAAAATCATCTTTACCAGCTCCTGGATTTATCTGCACGACTGGCTCCAGTTTCTTAATTTGTTGGCAACTTTTTTGTGTCAACCTTAGCCGGAAGGGAACAAGGCGATAAAAGGGTTTTAATATCCCGTTAATAGTGCGGAAAATATCGTTCCTGTTTAGTCGAAGGTGATGTTTCCATTGTTGGTTCTAAAAATATATTAAATTTGTTAAAGTGTTCAAAAATTACTTGTTGAATAAATCCGAACTTACCTTTAATCATCAAGTCCACTTTCGATAACATTCTTTGTTGTTTAAGGGCACCTCATGTTAACATTTTTGTCCCATCTCACCCACGAAAAAGACTGAATAGTCAATCTGGCGACGATCCAAACTTCAAAAACAGATCCCTCCAGTTTCGACCCAGGTTTGTCACAGCTTCTCGTTGCGTTGCATTGCAGATGTTGCCATTGTATTATTTTTTTTCCACGTCACACTGATTCCTTCGACCCACGGTGCTGGAAGTATTTCGCGGGGGAACTTTTTTTTCAAATCTATTTTAAATCAACAGATCATATTAGATCTTAAAGTGCGATCATTAAATCGATGCACAGGAACTACAAGTTGCCCACCTGGACACTACTTCAACATACCTCATCATCCGGGGACACTTATGTCATTGAACCCGGAACAAATTTTTCGGCATGTCTATCTCCAGTTCACTTCCAGCCAGAAGGTTCTGCGGGCAAAATATCTGAAATATTAATGATGATGTTTAAAAAATATTAAATCTGTTAAATTAAGCAAATTATCCTTACCAATACTGATTACGGGGGATCCTATGAAGAACTGGTTCAAACATCAGAGTTCGCTCCTTTCGGGTTATTCCTGTAGTTACAACCAGTGAGAATTTTTGCTGTTTTCGATGCTGCTTCCGTTTGCTTGTGCAATGACCGGTGGCGCGAAAGATTTTGTGAGCGAACTTCTTTTTTCCAACTGCCGCCTGGTGCGCTTCTGTTGTGGGAGAAGAAAACTGACTCCTTGAGGCAGATGCTGGACTGGCCGCTGCTGCTGCTGAACTGATTCGTTTCTTACGGTGTAGATGGTTTCTTCCGCCGGAAAGCGGGTATTAATGCGAAGGAACGCTTCCGACGAATGTCTGATGTTAGATTCGGTAGTACTGCTGTTGACGCTGGTGGTGGTGTTGGCGGTACGATAAGCGGCGGCAGTTGTCGGTTGTCGCAATCGTGGCTGAGGAACTAAATGAGGTTCTTCCGCCAGAGTAATGTTCTGCGGCTTGTGATGAAGTAATACTGGTTGTTCCGGCTCAATGTTCACCTTTTTGGTGCTGGAACTGCTCCGGTATTTGTCCGACCGGATGATGGAGTTTTTCATTGCATCCTGTACTTTGTCGAGCTGTACGGAAGATAGAAATAAATTAAAGTGTTTCAGACGTTTGGACGATGTAAAACAGTTTTTTTAACTTACCTCATCACTTTTTCGGAATCTTACGGGTCCACATGCCTCGGGTTTTTATTCTGACTTGAATTGACTGCGGCACTTATTTTTCCGCGGAATATATTGCTACGTTATCTTCCACCGGAAAACGGGTTGTGGTGCGAGGGAACGCTTCCGGCTGATGTTGTATTTGGTGGTGCTGCTTTTGCCACTGACGGTGATGATGGCGATATGATCGGTAGCTGCTGGTGTCTGTGGTCGCAATCATGGATGAGGACTGAACAAGTTTTTTTCACACCAGAATTATGTTTACCGCTGCTGCTGTTGACGAAGTAGTGCTGGGTCCCGGCCCAGCGGTTTAGCGCTGGAACTGCTCCCGTGTTTGTCCGGTGGAATAAAGATGTTTGTCCTTGATACTTTGTCGAGCTGTACGAAGAAAAAAAAATTAAAATTTCCGCCAAATCAAACAATTTTTTACTTACCTTCACCGCTTAAGTAGTTGTCGGTCTAGGAGAGATTATTTTTAATTCCTGTTATTGCCATTTATGGCTTTTCTGGCCTAATCACGAAGGTTTTTCCAGAACCGTGCGGGTCCGCAAATGCCTCGTGTTTATTTTTCCTGACGTGACAACAGCAGCAGCGAAGACACATTAAACTCAGATGCGCGAAAGGATAATTTTCTAGATCATTAATCTTATCTTTCGGAAATCCTTTTTTATCATCCCAAGCAAAGACGCAATAAGTGAAGGCGCGAAATTGTTCGTGACTATTAATGTAATCAGAATCAAATAATTCAGACGATTAAGTGTACGGTATTGGATTATGCGGGTTGCTCTAAGCGGGTTAGTTATTATACCGAATTATGCCCTGATAATATGTTGCGATGCTGGTGAATGGATGGCGAGATAGTCCAATATTCCCGTGAATGTAAACAAGTGGACAAAAAGTCTGTTCAGTGAAGTCTGGTAGAAATAGGTCGAAACAGGTAGAAAAGGATGGAAAAGCATTGATTCTTTTTCCAACTGACTTCGTTCGATTTCTACCATTTCGAAACGAATCCTTCTGCCGAGCTGAATCGGGTTTGACTATAGTTTCGATCTATTTCAACTTGCTTATTAAACAACGACCTGACTAGTTTGGCCACAAACATTGGCTCATTGAAAGTTGTTGACCAGTTTACAGAAACCAATTTCTACCTGAGATTGAACAAAGCTAAATTAGGTAACACAAAATTTAAAAATCGTTCGCTGGCTTCTAAAATTATAAACAAGTTTTTATAAGGAAATTCGTTCAGATTATGTTCTCGAAGATGTACTGGAGACAGGACAAGTTTGAGAATATTATTGCTATTGGGAATGACAAAGGGTCAAAGCCTGCAGTGAACCGACAGAACCAGTAGCAGCGTGGAATCTTACAGCAAGGCTGACGAGAAGCCAGGAGATTGAAGGATAAGTTCTTTGTGATCCCGATGTTAAGACCTTCGTCCTGATTTAGTTTAAAGTCCTCCCTAGAGGCTGTTGTCTTCCCTTTGGTGGCAGCAGTTCGAAAGCTTGGCGCTAGTTGAACAGTATCGGAACATCGGATGAATTGCCAACCCAGTTGAGTCTTACGGAGAGATGCAGCGCTTTTAGAATTTCAGAAGTCCAGAAAGGGATCCGTCCTTATATTCCCTATCAAAGTAAGTTTTTAATGCCTTCTGGTATCACGAAGAAAAAAAAAACATGATTAATGTTTGCTGAGTCAAATATTTTGAGAATACAGTTAAATTTTCTTGGTGCATTTAAATATCACAGTTTAAATTGACTGTATCTCAGCACCTGATAAAGTAATAGGTTATTACTTTATCAGGTGCTGAGTATTTCTTATTTAAACTAGTTTTATGCAAAACAAATCTATAGGCTAGAAAAAGATTAATTAAATTTTTTTTAACTTACCGGTATTTAATTTGGTGTGGGTGAGATTAGTTGTATATTTAAGCCACCTGTACAATAAACTCATTTCCAAGGGCACGTCAACTACCGTCCGATTTAACATCCGTAAATTTGTAAAGTGCATTCGACTCTAGAAAATAACGAGATGAATTTAAATACAGATAACATTTTCCAATTTGTGCGGAGGTTCATTTTTTTGAAGCATAATAACTCACTTGAATTTTCTTTCAATGATTAAAAGCTGTAATATCAGGATTTCACTATATGCTTATACTTACGAAGTGTCTGGAAAAATTTCATATGTCCAAACATGAAATCGAAACTGATTTCAACCCGTTTTCATTCCAAACTCACCGAGACAAAATTTTCGCGACTTTGTTCAATCACCAACGGGCAAACTTTTTCGAGCGGCTGTTTGACTTGCAAAGTCATGTAAACGTGTACCCATGTCAAGCCATGTAAATTCCCTTATGATCAAATGTAAAAAATTGTGTTGTTACATGAACACGCACAAGGAAACAAAACGTCCACGGAGGTTTACATGAAGTAGCTTTATAATTACATGAAATCGCCCGATTCCTTTCTACCCATGTTCTTACCCGTAATATTACATGGACTTTCAAGCGATTTTTGTTTTCGATTTCAAAAACTGAAAATTCCTTGCAACGTAATATTACATTTTTTTTTCTGTGTATGCTAAAAAAAATGGGTTTTGTGAATTCAATACAAAGTGAAAGGTTTGAGGGATCTGATGAGGAAAGCTTTCCTTTCTAAGAGTTTAGAAGTATGAACTAGGAGGAAAGCAAGAAGGTGAGGAGGAGAAGAAGAATGAGGAATATATTTTCCCAGTTGATTGATTATTGGCATTTCAAAAGTAGGTGTATGTTCGCATGGTTACGAAAGGACGTACAAAAACTAGAATTCATTGACATGTTTCCATTCAATTTAGATTAGGACTGATGCTAAATTTTTTTAAAACGTTTCCTTGCTTTTATTATTTTTAATAATCAGCTTTATAGGTACTTCTGAATAGTCTTTCGAAAAAGTTAAATAGAGAAACTGATGCTTCATGCATTTTTTAGAAGAATGTTGATTTTCTTAAATACTTCAAACATGTGTAGATTTGGCTGACGAATGGTAGATAATGTGCTACTCGAGACCCCATACACCCAACCTTTGGGTAGTGGTCATATCACCTCTTGTCTAAAAACTACGATTCTCCACCTTCCCGTGGTGCAAGCGGGGTGCGAGCAACCTTAGAAAATTTGTCATCGTATCACTGCAGGAGGTATGCTGGAAGCGCCCCATGATACAAACGTACCAAGATGGTCATGCCATCTTCTGGAGCTGCTGCAATACACACGAGCTTGGAACTGCTTTTCTAGTAATGGGGAAGATGAAGAAGCGCATGATTGGGTGGTTGATCTTGTCGAGGCGCCAACACCGAGTCAAATCACTATCTAATGATTGTAAAGATGCACCCAAAACTCTCCGTAGTGAATGAATGAACAACATACGAAACCGATGCTCTCCTCGATTAAATATCGCAGGACTGAAGCAACCTGAGGTCGCCAAGACCTTGCGCAATCGCTCAAAGAGGGCGGAGGGCGAGCTTAAGGAAACCCCTATCAAGGACTGTTGGGATACCAACAAGACAGCCATCAACAGCATTGCGGAGGGCTTTATCGGACATGAGGAACAAACTCGGTGGAACGACTGGTTCGACAAGGAGTGTATGAGGGTGATGGACGAAGAGAATAGAGTGTCCTACCCAGGATTTCCTGCGAATTAGAGAAATTCGGGGATTCCCGAATCCCGGAAAACGCTTAAAAAATCCCGGGATTTCCCGAAGCCAGTAATATGTGCTAAATTACTACAAATTTACACGATCTGAATTGGAAAAAAAAGATTTAGATTGAGCTAGGAAAATGATAGTTCTACATATTCTACCTTGATGGCTTAGTCTTAAATATTTTTTTTTCTTAAATCTGGTTAATACATTGAATTT
Source organism: Uranotaenia lowii (assembly GCF_029784155.1). NCBI lineage: Eukaryota > Metazoa > Arthropoda > Insecta > Diptera > Culicidae > Uranotaenia > Uranotaenia lowii. The sequence goes on from NC_073693.1 coordinate 45,390,077, forward strand.
GATTAGAAAAATGTTTTTCCAATCGAAAACTCGAAGTGTAGAAGTGAAAAACGACAAGAATCTGAATGTTCTAATTGGCAACACTCATCATTTAGAACTTCCGTTTCGGATACTGTTGACATTAGCAGAATCATCAGCAAAAAATTTACATATTGTAAAACAAATGGAATCTGAAAATTTACGATATTTGATAAAAAAAAAACTGAAGTCTCGCTAACTAACTTCTATTGATAGTGAGAAATCTTTCTCAATTATTTCAAATTTTGTAGCTAGAATCATACCAGTTTGTCGGTTAAAGAACTTTGTTTTTAGGTCTTTGGTTTGCTTATTGAAATTTCTAGGCATTAAAAAAGTTTGAAATATTTAGCAATACTAGGCACTACCTTAAATTTTAAAATACCATATTGTTAAGAATTCTTATGCAGTAGAGGATTAAGAAATATTCATTTTCAATTTTTGTCGGGATCCCGAGAATTCCCGGGAAAAGGATCGTCAGATTTCCCGATTCCCGGGAACGCTAAAATGGTCGGGAAATGGACACACTAGAAGAGAACCCCGCACGGGCGGCAGTAGTGCATAGAAACACTTGTCGAATTGTGGAAAATCACCGACAGAATAAGAGGCAGTGTGGTCGAAGCGCCGCCTGGAGGAGGAAGAGTTCGATGAGCAGAAGCAACAGCATCGTTCTAAGGAAACACGAAAGTTCTATCAGAAACTCAACGCATCCCACAAAGGCTTCGTGCCGCAAACCGAAATGTTCCGGGATAAGGACGGAGGCATGCTGACGGACAATCGTGAGGTGATCAAATGGTGGAAGCAGCTCTTCGATGATCACCTGAGCAGGCAAATTTTTCAGATGTTTCGAAAAGATTTTTATTCCGTTATTATACGACTCAGCTCTCATCTAACTGGCATCGGCTGTACGGATGCTAGATAAGAAAACGAGTAACGTTGAACAACGACTACCTTAAGGTAGCCTTTAATGCCTAAGGCGGCATCCATTAATTACGTAACGCAAAAAATGGACTTTTTAACCCCCTCCCCCCTATAAAAATTACGTAACACTGATTAAAACGCCCCCTCCCCGCTCTTCTCATATTTTTAAATTTAAAAGGTTTAAAAGGAGTTTGAACATTTTTGTTTTCGAAGGTGATGGAAAGTTTTAGAGAAACATGAGGTATCAAAGAAAGAAAGAACATAAGCCGTAAATATTATGAATTTTTCGAAAAAGATACAACGGCTCACCGGCAGGACTTGAACCCGCAATCTTCGCTGCAGTACAACGGCACGTTAGCCTATTTCACCACGATTAACGTGATGGAATCGACTGGCACGAGTGTACACGTCGAGCTTCGCCGAGCAGCCGCTGGACCTTCTATCTAAACACCATGTATATCCCCCATGTGATCTTTCCCACTATTGATCTCTCTTGTTTCTCTATCACCACCCATCAACTCAGGATTTTAGCCGAGCAAGCACATGGTCGATTGCTTCGAGTTTGCAGCCTTAAAGTCCTGCCGGTGAGCCGTCGTATCTTTTTCGAAAAATTCATAATATTTACGGCTTATGTTTATTCTTTCTTTGATGACTCATGTTTCTCTAAAACTTTCCATCACCTTCGAAAATTGAAAATTTTCAGGTACAAAGATGTACCAAGCGATTTCATAACTTTAGTTTTGAGTTTTAACATAATAGTTTATTTTTTCATTATTCTTTAAATTACATACAAGAAAATAAACTAAAATGACATCTGTCCAGATCGCTTTTAAAACTCAATACTTAATGATAACTCTCTGTTAACACTATTTGATTGTCTTATTCCGAATTCATCTGTGCTTGTTAGCTAATGGTCTAAAATGTCTCTCTCAGAATATTTTTGAAAGGAAAAGATACAAACCGAACGGATGTAAGTAAGCATCGATCGTTTGAAGATGTGTTTGACAGTCGTTCCGGAAAATGTTCTATATCATCATGAAGATAAAGAAAAAAAAATCTAAAGCAAAGTTAGAGGGAACGAGAACTTTTTTTGAGATTAAGTGAAAATTTGTGAAACATTAACTGAGAAGAACTGAAAAAGGTGAATGGTGGCAAAGATTGGATTTCCGTGTGGAACAAACCTCAAACTGTGAAAGTTTCGAGTAAGATCAATCCATTTTTTGTATTATTTTTTAGTTCTCAACTTTGCAAATTGTACATTATCACTTCAAACCCTAATTATATAGAATCATATGAATTCTATAGAATCATATCCTTTGGCAAGGAACTCGACGCTTCATTCCTCCCTCTTGCTCTTGTATCTTTTGCGTTTTACATCACATGGTTGGCCTGGCCGTAGTTTTATCTGCAATGCATGTTCTTTGTATCAGATATCTACAATGTTGAACAAAAAATTAGGAACGCTAGTTTATCATTTTCCAGGATGCCTACAAATTTTTTCCATGTTGGTGTGAAAAGAAGAAGAAGAAAGAGGGAAAGATACAAACCAATAAGAATCATGTTGAAGCTTACAAATTTGGTTTGCATTTCCTGGAAAAAGGCAAGGCATCGAAATAAAAAAGAGAAGCCTCCTTAAAAGTGCCGGCAGAAAGATATTGCGCGAGTGGACAAATTGGAGACGCGTCAGTCGAGATTCCCTAAACAATCCCTAGGATCAGCAAGCTTACTGATCAAAGCAAAATGCAGGGAATATTCGGAGGAAGAAAAACTCCACCTTCTAGCTTAAACTTAAATTTATTGGGGAGCATAATCCAAGCTTTAATTCCACCACTTTGAATGTCGAAAAGCGAGGCTGTCGCAGGGTAAGTTGAAACGTACCTGGCCCCACCTTGGGTGCTGAACCAGGCACGGAAGTGTTGTTGGTCGGATCAAGTTCGCCAGTGAAAAATTCACCCGAACTAGCGACGGATCGATACGGCGAAACCAACGGCTGATTTAAATTCGTCTAACGGTGGTAAATTTAAATCCGGGAGCGATGGGGTTACCTCTATTGTAGCGGCAGACGTTACCTCTGCGACGTAGTTCCACCTCCCCGTGGTGCAGAGTGGAAACGTGTCTACAGACTTGACCACCTGTAGATGTACGGCCAAGAGAACTACACGTCACACTTGGTACAGTCAGCTACCGACGGGCTGCGTGCCGAGTGTGGCAAAAACGTGGTGCGACTGGCCACCCTGGTACCAGTGCTCAGTTGCAAGAGGGAGGGGTCGTAACGTGTATCGAGTAGTCGCGACCCCGATATGCGGGACGACCAAATGTTTGGCGAGTTTCGATCGATCTGCCTTTCGGGGAGGTTCCTGGCCCCGATTCGCGGATACGATTGACTCACGACAGACAGAGGGGCCTTGTGCCGTAACATGTGGCGCCCAGTGGGTGGGCCTCAGGCTGAGTCTCGAAGAGTCTAGATGGAGAAATAGGATGTGTGGTTATCTCCAGACCCGAGGAGAGGCGAGTTGTTCTCGTCTCGAATTGGGTCAAGAGACGATATGAGCGAGGACCCTCAAGACACGAGGAGAGGTGGTAGAGTCGCCTCGAATCGTGTCAAGAGGATGAGCAGGTGAAGGTCTCAAGTCACGAGGAGAGACGGGCGAAGACGGCTCAAATTGTGACAAGAGGCCATATGTGGGACTCGAGTCATGAGTAGCGGTGAACGGACTGCCAACCCGTAAGTCGTGAATCGTGACAAAGAGTGGATGATGATTGCTGGTGTAGTACGAATAAAACGAGTATTTGCCGTGGAGCGCATTGCGCGAGTATGGTCTCCCATCCCTGGGTACAGCCTTCGTTGCAGGTCCGGATGGGAATTATGGCCAGAGGCCCTAGGTGGATTTTATGGCGTAGGGGTACATAGTATCATGAGTCGTCCAATTGCACCCATGGACCCAGAGTAGCAAACTGGGGGGACGCGGTGGCTCGCCTTGGTATGCAATCCGTAAAAAGGATTTACCACCTGGGTGATCAACTAATAAAAAAAAAGACGTAACCTCCAAGGCGCAACGGTTTAACGGCGGATTCAAATTGTGGGTTCGTATTTGAATCCGATTGAACGGTGACGGCAGTGGGTTGTAATTTCATCCCAAAACAGCGGGGTCCTAAATATAGGGTCCAATATAAGATGATGTCGATGGCGAGAGCAAAATGGCGAACTTTACCTGGTGTCCGAATATGTGACTTCACTTATCACAATATTCCAATTTTTTCCGGAGTTCTTTCGCCAACGTTCCAATTTGAAATGACGATGGCCGTTCAAATCACCTTTTTTGCCTCGTCTAAATTCCATTCGACTCTTCTATTTTCATTCGCCTCTTTTGCCTCTTCGCTCTGCTGGGTAGTTTGCGGGCTCTGTTGGTGAGTGGTTGAACCAGTAGTGGTCATGGCTGCGTGCTTTTCGTGGAAGTTTTCGCCTTCCAGAGGAATAGTTCAACCCTCAAAATACTCACTACATACAAAATTACAAACTGCGAACAAAATCGCTGAGACCTCTTTCGAGAGACTAGCAACGCTTACAGGCCTGTCATTGCAAGCCGCCGATTGCCCAAAAACTAGAACGGAGGTCTTCGAGCTTCGCCGCTCGAGTGAACCGCTTTGGTAGTCCAGCCCGTTCCGCCTAAGAAATCTGTGCCGGAACACTCCACGGTCATATTCTTGCAACCACTAGCCGAACCACCCCGAGAGAAACGGAACTGGCTGATTAGAGCTCAGACGGAAAAGTTCACCAGTCACGCCTTTCGTCCAAGCTCAGCCACGGACGAGGTCACCATGTCTAGATGGTCCGGTGATCTTCAAGAAACCAATCAAACCCGTATCAGTCCGCCAAACAGCAACAGAGTCTTCATCCTCACCAAATTCCCGCCAGTACGCAAGCCAGCCACCAGGAGTCCATCGTCGCCGCCCTCATAAGTCCCAGGTCCACCAACGGAGGCCAACCAAATCGGTGAGAGTACCGCCCTAATACACTTTACACAAATCACACTACACGACACACACAGAATCATAGAACACACAATTAAACACGGATTTTAACGAATATAATTTATAACAATATACGAATATCACATCGGAGTCCTGGGTCCTGAAAGTAGGCACAAAGCCGACCTTGAGGTCCTTCGTTGGCATCCAGATCAAGCTAGCCAGTCCAAAAGACGGTGATGTAGACCCACCGTCACTGATCCCCAGAGGAAGGACCAGGAATCCGAGGGCTTAGACCACGTCCCCTCTGGACGTGTGGTAATAAATTGCCACACACAAAATTGATTCGCAAAATTCGAGTTTTCATCCGATTGCCATCAAATTTTCAGGGATTAAAAAATAACTTCATTTTACCATTTTACTCGTATTTTATTAACAGTCCATACACAAATGCCCGCACCTTGGCCTTAGCCCCGGCCATAAGATTCTGCACAACCTGTGAATCAACCGGTATTTGCATGTAAACCCATACTTTCTTCAGTTCCCCGACTGTCTTCACTACCTTAGGTCGTTTAAGAAGGTGCTGCTTCATAATGGGGCGGAGCTCTGGAGTGTTAGAAGAGTTAAACATTTTCGGCACGAAATTGACCTTATTGTCTGCATACCACTTCAGCACGCCCTTGGAGTAGTGCCATGAGGCCAAATCCGACCAGAAGATTGTTGGGACGTTGTGGGTCTTCATGAGAGGAAGCAGCCGTCTCTGGAGGCATTTTTTCATGTACATCTGTCTGTTCATCGTGTCCTGGGTCACGAAAGGTGGACTCCGCTTCCCGCACGTGCAGATGGCTTGCCAAACCAGGAATTTATTCGCAAATTTGGACGTAAATACTCTGAACTTATCCTTGGCCGTAAAAAAATCGGTTGCTGGGAATCTGCTTGAAGTCGACCTACACATATGTTTCGTCGTCCATGCTGCAGCATTCAACTTTCGTCAGCAATTTGAGGAACAACTTCTTAGCACGGGTTTTGGTGCGCTTGTTCTGCTTCTCGTTGCGATTAGGGGCCGTTTGTACCTTGAACGTTTGAAGTCCAGCCTTACTTTTGGCATTCTGGACAAAACTTCGGCGGGAGGCGTTCGGGTTTCGGTTGAAGGCCCCAGCTACGCGGTAGTAATTGTTAGTGTGTTACGGAATACTTTTTCCTTCACTTCTGGGCTTCCGATTGGTGGTCAATCGTTCCTCGAACTTAATCATTTGCCACATTACCACATCGTGGTATTCGCGATTCCCAACGTTTTAGCGATGGAACGATGCGAGCGATCCTTGTTCTCGTGATGAATGCGCAAGATTTTATCACGCACGAGCTGTTCTTTCGACTCCATTTCCACGAGCTTTGATCACAGGACTTTAAATCTTGCAGGATGTAAACAATGCACTACAAGCTAAATCTACCCAAATTTTCATTAAATTCTACCCAAGGGTTAAAAAGCTATTTTCATAGTGTGGCAATTTCATCGTGGACACCCTTCATGCACAAAAATGTCAATCTCATAACGCTTTTAGTGATGCTATAACAAAGGCTAAGCAATGCTGACCATACATATGATAATTATTTTTCTGAAAGTAAATCCGGAAATTTTGCACTATCATGTGCGTGTTTTTTTGTTTCCTCTCACCCGTCTTCGGGTGCCAAATGGATCTGAGATATTATCACTCATTGGGCCCGTCTGCCAAGCAAAAATTCAGAAACTTCTTCACTGTTTTATTTATCATATTTATCATCAATGGTAAATGAAAAAAAAATCGGCTCGATCGAGAATCGAACTCTGGTTTTCTGATTCCCTCTCCGACACCTTACTGATAGACTAAATCATCAGATGAAAAGTCAAGTTGTAGCTCTATAATTCAGTTGACTTCATCAATTTGAATTCGTTGCTAGATTCTACAGCAGAAAATTCTCATCGTGTTCCGATCAGTGGTGCCCTGTTCGTCCCGTGTCAACAATTTAAAGAAAAAAAGCGCGTTTTAAAATTGATTTTATTGGAAAACCAAAAATTTAACGATAATAAAAATTTTTGAACGATATGTACAAAATTTTGCAGTGCTTAGAATGTTGATTTTAAAATAATTTAAAAAATTTAAAAAAAATATTATATTTATGAAACTTTAGAACTTAGTTGGTTTTTTTTTAAATTTATTCTGTGAAGATGACAAGGAAATTTCTTTTTTACTGCAGAATTTATACGATAGAAACTAAAAAACTGTTCTTGGTTAAAGTTTATTTGAGAAAAGACCTATTTTCTTTAAAAAAAGCGGGGTACTACCTTATATTCCAGAAAATGAATGAAAATTGAAAAAATTACCATTGCAATAGTTTTGAGAAATTTTATATAATCTCAAATAGGTATATGAAAGTCCTAACAAATTTGTAATATGTCAAAATTCTGATAAAAATATTTCAATTTCCAAAAATTGTTGCATCCCGTTTCCTACATTCAATAAAATACAACATGGAATCTTCGGAATCCAAACAAACATGGATTCCTCCCCAAACATTTTTTTTCTCTCGGTCGTTGCTTCGCTTGTTGAAAGATTTTCCTTTCCCCGCATACCTTCCTACTTACGGTCCAATCTGTCCACTTCCCGTGTGGAAATCCGAGAGCATGTCGAGCAACTCGTACACACATGACACATGAACACACCTACGTTCATATGTGAGCTGAGCAAGCAAGTTAGAAGCAAACACCAGGGTAGTTATCCACCCCACCCAAGTGAATGGCTTTTTTCCCGTCGAAAAGAACCGAAAAACGGAAGAATAACCGTATATCGGGGAAAACCTTCCGCCAAAAATTGTTGGGGTGGAAACCGAAAATCGAAGAAATATAGAACCGAAAAATAATAATGACAGCACATGTGTATGGTACGTTCATATGTGATGTGGGCTGAATTTGTGTATCGATGAATTGAGAGGGATTTGCTTGGGGCGTTTTTTTTTTATTATTTCTGATTTTTCTTCCACTTCCACTGCTTTTGATGACCATATTTTGTTGGCGGGCGTCTCGTTGAAGTCGTCGTCGTCGTCGATGTTATTTGACATAAGAAGAGTGGGATGAGCCACGTTCTGATGTACGGGGCAAAATTGGAAATAAATAGGGAATGTTACACGACGCGTTTTTTCGATTTTTTTGTCGATACTTTTTTTTCAAGCCGAAGGGTGACTGCCAAAGGGTTGTTGAAGGAAACCCGGAAAACGGAAGCTGGGAGTTTGGGCGTTGGGAGAAGACATATCCCGACATGTATCGAGAGTGGCTTCAGCTTCTTTGGGCATACATGTGGAAATTCCTTTTCTGCGCTAGTCGAAATTTTGTTCTCTATCGCCGATATCTAACAACCGCAACGAGCTGGGCCGGGATCTGGAAAGGAAATTCGTCCCGCAAATCGATGGGGTTGCCTCGAGAGGAACGAAATTTTCTTGATTTTACTCTTTCTATTTGCGATTCTTTGTTGAATTAGCATACATTTGTGAGGAATTTTGCCTTTCGGGGAAATGTCTTCTTTCAAATGTCAACCCTGAAGCAGTTGATGGCGTCTCATACGATGAATTTCGAAATTTTTCGCTTAATCCGTTCCCTTGACGAGTGGTGGTTTTCGGTAATGAGAGTGCTGCTGCCTGGATTATTGAATGTCGTTTTTCAAGCATTAGTCATTTAAATTTTTCGTTCGTGCTTGATTGAACGATCATAGAAGCGCTCTTGAGTTGTGCTTTGATTATCATGGAGTGGATAAATTACAGGAATATTCAATATTGTATATAAGAACTATTTCCATCTTCTTTTTTCTGACCATTTGGTTTTTGAAAATGCCATTTAGTTATAGATGAAATGATAATCGATCTACATCATTTGAAATTACTGGAAAACAAGATTATTTTCAGCGTTTGGAAACCATTCCGAAAATTCAAACAATCCCCCTTGTTTAGAATTCATGTTTGCCTTTCTTCAGATAAAATACATTAAAAATGAAAATAATAACTTCACAAAAAAAACTTTTTATTGTTCTGTCTGGTGATTAAAAAATCGATAAAAAATGAAATAGTTTAATAACTGCACCCACAAATCAGACTCTACTCCAATAATGAAATCCTTGGAGGTGGAATTATTGGTATAAGATTCTATAAAGGACCGGTAAAACTGGTATTGTACTTCCATCACTATCGCATTGCATATCCCTAGTAACACTTACTTGCACACACTTGCAGTTTTCGCGTCGTCACCGCATATGTGCACCAAGTTTCGCACCCGTACAGCAATACGGATTTGACGTTTGAGCTAAAGATTCGGATTTTTGTTCGTAGAGAGATCTGGCGTGACCGCCAGATGTTTCGGAGACTCGCAAACGCAATTAGGGCCTTTCTGATCCGGGTTTCGATGTCTTTCCTGGTACCATCATCAGGCGTTATCTGGCTTCCAAGATACTGGAAGCACTCCACTTTCTCAACTTGTTGCCCAGCTACCATGAAACTGGAGGGATTTCCTGTGTTGATCTCCATCGACTTGGTCTTTCCGACATTGACTTTGAGAAAGGCTCCTTCTCCATTTTCGACTGATGCAGATGTGGTCAATTTGATTTTCTGTTCGGCCATCTCGGGATACCCAAGTGACCTTATGTGCTGTTCGATGGGGAAAGAGCGATCCTCCGATCACCATGTTGTTGTTTCCACAAAATTCTACAAACAGCTCTCCGTTTCCGCTCATCTGTCCTAGGCCATGGCGCCCCATGATGCGCTCAAGGTCTAGATTGTCGAAGCCAATCTTTGCGTTGAAGTCGTCCAAATGGATTTGAATGTCACCCTTCGGAATTCTCTCTACCATGCTGTTCAGTTGACTGTAAAACTGCTCTTTCTCCTGCAAATCGGCAACGTCAGTTGGCGCATAACACTGAACCATTGTAAGGTTTCAAGGCAACAAGGATATTATCGAATGATTATACCGAATGTTGTGTGTATGTGTAAACATTCTTTGTTTCCAACCGACGACAAAAAACCAGATCCCTGCAACGTTACACGATTTGGCTATGTATCGTGTGACCAACAACTTTTAAATATGTGCTCGTGAATCTCGTTGCTAAGATTTTTTCCTCAGATTTAAGTTTTTTTTTGCCTTGAGAGCATAAAAGATGAAAGCTTAAATCTGAGGAAAATAGCTTAAATCTGTCAAAAAAAGGGGAAAAAGGGGGAAATCTGAGAGATGTGCTCCACATGGTTTGAATAACATTGCCGGGATGTGCAAAAAACCACCAACCAAGATAAGCTATGCGTGTGTTTGTAAATAGGCCGGAATAAAAAACAGTTTTTAGTTTCCAATTTCCACCATATTCCAATCCTTTTCTCATCCTTTTCTCAACAAAGGCAAAGGAGGATGAAAAAATACACCGGCCAGACGGCAGACGGCCAATGCAGTGCGATTTTTTGATTCTTGGCGGTGGTAGAAAGACTATGACAATAAACCTTTGTTCGCAAACCGACTCAGCTGGTGCACTGAGTAAGATATCGGGCTGGCAAGCCGAGAAGGGAATATTGTAGTGAGTTCGAATCGATATTTTGTTGGATGAATTATCCAATAGGATGAGATTGTTTTTTTAAAGTTTCGCTTGAATGTAGTGGTCATGCATTTTTTTGCTTGGAAGTTCGAGTTTTTATACCAGCAGTACTTTTTCAATCATATCATCTTTGGTACAGTACACTTTTCAGTGCACTTTTGGCTCAGATGACCCGTCGAGCGGTATTGAAATTTTGCAACCTCTTCTTTGGGTGTAGGTATAATAAATTGCCAATTAATTTTGGTGTGGTTGCAAGTACCTTGGGAGGACTCAAGCTTCCAAGCAAAATGATGGACTACTACATTCAAGCGAAACAAGAATCCTATAAGATGTTCCATCCCATAAATAAGAATTTTTTTAAAAAAATCGGCCGTCGGGTAGTAAAAATTGAACTCACAACAACTTCTAACATCATCTTATCTTGCCAACCCAGTAGCTTCAATGGACTACCAGAATCAGAAACTAACACTCAGCAAATAGATGTTGGTCACACGTTTCATACCCAAGCAACCAAAAGTCTCATATCTACTTAAACTCGTTCCTCCAAAGTTCGAATTTCGCTGAATAAAGGTTTCAAAGGGAATTGGTACCAAATTTTCTCGAATGTGAGCATGAAAGTTACAAAAGGTTCCTTAAAAAGTCTTCTATGGACTTGAAGTTCCAAAAAGTTCCTCAAATAGCCTTTTTTTGTGACATGTCAATCGCACCCACACAGTATAAAAGTTACAAATTAGGTCTCAAATAGCCTTCTGTGAACTTCAAGTTCCATGAAGTTTCTCAAATAGCCTTCCGTGAACTTCAAATTCACGAAGTTTCTCAATTACCCTATTTTGTGACATGTCAATCGCATCCACACAGTATAAAAGTTACAAATTAGGTCTCAAATAGCCTTCTGTAAACTTCAAGTTCTAAGTAGTTCCTCAAATAGCATTCTGTGAACTTCAAGTTCCAAGGAGTTCCTCAAATAGCCTTTTCTGTGACATGTCAATCGCATCTTTCAGAATAAAAGTTACAAATTGGATCTCAAATAGCCTTCTATGGACTCGAAGTTCCACAAAGTTCCTCAAATAGCCTTTTTTGAGAAATGTCCGCCATTTCATGAATATGAAATGTGAACGAACATCACAAAAGGGCATATAATAAATAAATCATTTTTTGGAGCTTGGAAATTGTTGAAATGTAAAATTTTTTTTGAAGCTTCAACTCAGAACAACTTAAAGCTAACTCGCAAATGATTGTTTTTTAAAAGAGTAAATACTTTGACTTTATAAAACTTCGTCCAACTGTATTTACTTACCACGAATTTATCACACATTGAAAGTAGTTGAAGCAATTCATTGATTAAATATCAAGATAAAATCAAGAATTTGTATAATTTTAAGCTTAACAGTTATAAACATGGAATTTCATTTTTTTTAAAAACCGATATTATTTTAACGGATGATTGATTTATACGCCGTTTCGTAATGTTTCTTAGTAATAATCAACATGCGTCTTTGCCGTTGGCCGCTGGTTGCCCTTGCGGGTATTCTAGGAAGCTTATAACCACTTCGAATTTTAGCTGCCGGCAAGGCAACATCTAGGCGTGGCATCGTGGCAGCGTGTTCGGTTATCATCTCGGAGGATGGGGTTCAAATCTGGTACCAGGACTAATTTTTTCCATTAGGTTGTTTGATTGCTTGAGTAAGCGAATCAAATAATTGTGTAGGAGAACTGGCGTGCAGGCCGGCATGTATCGAACAAAGTTAAAAACAAAGCAATTAAGTAAGATCAAATGAGGGAGGTGATGGAAGGAATAAAGATGGATGCCGAGAAACCGGCAGCACCACATGGGCTGGTGATGACCAAAATAAGAGAGGAGAGGAGAGGAGAATTATTTTTTTGATTTTGCTGATTAAACGTTTTCTTGTGGGCTGAATAGAAGGCCGTTCAAATCTGCAATGGAACTTCAAAGTTTCAATAAGAACTTAAATTTTGGGCTGAATAAAAGGAACTTCAGCACATTGATTATGCTGATTAAGCTGTGTTCGATCTTTTTAACGAGACTTTTGGTTGCTTGGGTAGAGTACATTTGTAGCGTTGCCTAGGCCTGGAAGTGGCTGGTTCAAGTTTTGAAACGACATTTTCGATTGCTGCATTTGTGTTTGTTCTATGGAACGAAATCGTTTTAAAGTGCGTTAAGGAATGCTTAAAAGGTTGGATCGGATTAATGCAAGTTTTCATAAAGCAGCCATTGAGTGAGAAATAAATTCAGGCAGTTAAAAATTTAAAAAAATAAATCAAAAATCTTTCAATGCTTTCCAACATTACAATTCAAACAATTGGTGGTTTATTTTAGAAATAAATTTATTTTGTTTCTGGGAATGATTATAATATATCGATCTCGGAGGGGTACACTTCTACAATTTTACACAGCAAAATCTTCGTAAATAACTCATTTCGTTTGCATATATTCAATACACCCTTATGCAATGAACTCTTGTTCTTCTTTTATCCTTTTATACAGCTATTTGTCATATAAAATAATTCAAATAAAACTTATATCGTTTTTGAAATAGTATTTTTTTTAGTGGTAAACAGGTAAAACAGGTAAAGCATTTCAAGAAATCAGATAGAATTAGAAAAAAAAACACATTATTTAACAGGCCAAGGCAAATTTTAAAGCCAAACTACTATTGCTGTGATGAATATGAACTTTACAATCTATTTTTCTTAAAATAGAATAGCATTGGGACACCCGGAAAATAGGTAAAGGCTTCAATAATAGGGCCCTTGCGACCATGATGTTCCTTTTTAAGACCTCACATCAGCTTTTCCAATATTAAGCAATCAATTAAGGTGCAAATTTTCATAAAGGCAGAATTTAAAATCAATATTGAACATTTTCAACAGTTTTTATCAGCTTTAGGTAAACAAGCTACAAGTAAACACAAAAAACCTTCTTATTATTATGCTGCTGATAATAAGGAAAAAAGTTTGTGATCCATAACAGAAATAAAGGGGTTTATTTGAACTGTTAAAAGTTCCTAATATTGAAATTATATTCGGCAAATCAGTCCAGTTTCTTATAAAATTTATTTTAATCCTACGTTTCGGTGTCGTATAACACCTTCATCAGGGATCCTACAATTTGTGTGGTTTAAAAAGTGTAATGATTTGTGTTTTAAAAGCTTATACTTAGTCCTACTTACAAAATGGTCAATCTTATTGTGCTTTAGTAAAAGCGTATTGTCCGGTCTATTTTTTGTTGGATTCCACTGTAAAAATATATAATTTTGTGATTTTGTTGTTCAAAGTGTTATAAAATCTATCTTACGTAGTTAAATTTAAAATTTCAAATTTTCTACACACAAAACACTTATCAGTACTTTTAGGCGGTATGATTGCTATAACATAGTTTCTTCTTGCGGTGTTTTATGACTATCGGTATTTTTGGCGTTTGTTTCTTTATGGCTATCGGTATTTTTGACATATGGTTTTTTATAATTGTGTTTGTGTAATATATCTAATACTGAGGCAAAGATAGTGTTGAGATTGTTTACATCTGTGCGTTGGTTGACTGTATTGTTGGTGTTAAATATGTGACACATCTCTAGAAAGTTTAGAGTGTGTTTGTTGAAACTACAATCCAGTACGATAGTTTTATCAAGGTTGAATGTGTGCCCTGTCTCTAAAATGTGTTCGATGAGAGCTGTATTGTCTTTCTCTTTCTGTCTATTGGTTGCTGTGGTGTTGTTTACATTTCTGTCTTGTTTTGTTGCTAGTACTTTCATGTTGCTACGATGTCCTGAGAGTCGTTGGTCAAGCGTATTCTTGGTGAGTCCAATGTATACGCATGGACAGGGCTCTTCACATGGGATCTGGTAAACAACATTGGATTTCTCTCCGATCCTCTTTGGGTCTTTCACACGTGTGTGTAGATCTCCTACTGTTAGGTTTCTCCTGCTGGCGATTCTGACGTTGGGGTAGTCGGTGGCTAGACATTGGATGAGTCGTTCGGTGAGCAGTGGAATATAGGGCAGTGAATATAGGGCATCAAGAATAAGGTTGCCAAATTGCCTTATTTAACCCGGACTTGCCCGTTTATTTGATATTGAATTTGGAAAAAGTCCTGATTATGATGAAAAAGCTCGGATTTTGCCCGGATTTTTTCACTTTATTTGAACAATGAAAAAATCTCTAATTCAATAATTAAAATTTGTTATTTTTGCGTCAAAAAACGTTTTTTTGAGATTTATAAAAATCATCTTTAACGGATTGTTTGAAACCTACATTATTATTTTGAATCTGCTGATGACACATTCTACCATGACGTGAATTTACGTTTCCGGACTTTCCTGAATTAATATCATTCTTAAAGTCAACCAATTCAATCAAAGTCATCCAAAAATAGTAAATAAGTTAAACTGAAAAATTTATTAAACTTCAAATATCCGATCAAATTGCCTTCATAGATTTTTAGACAAATCGCCCTCCTCTCAAGGTGATGTTCGGTAAGATGTAAACAAAACCACGTGTTTAACTCTAGATTTTGGAGTACAGTTTTCCATTAATACAGCCCGATTATTAAAATGATTCATCGATCTTCTTCTTTGCTGTGTCCTAAATTATCATAAGAATTAAAAACAGTTGCAATTTTTGATCGGATTTGAGTAAAGTAAAAAATGTCAATATCATTAATTTTATATATTGATAAATGATTTAAAACCACTTGTTTTAATGTGTAGAAAAACTTGAAACAATAATTTTTTTCACATTTTTCTGAATTTTTCAACAGAATTAATTTATTATCACTGTTAAGATTGTATTGTTTTCAAGTCGATTTGATCCAATATTTTAGAGCATCACTTGCCTACACTAGAGCGTTTTACATCCAATGATTTCAAAGGTTGCTTTGAGAAGTGTTTGTAGAAAATCGAATATTTTCTTAATTTTTTCAATGAAAAGAATTCTTTTGACAGGATATGAGTTGCAGATAGAAAAACGAAGAACATATTTCATTGAACTCAGGTTTTCAGCTTGTGTATTCCACATACTCGGCCAATTCCCTTAACAGGTGCGTATTCCCCCGAAATTTACTTTTATGCCTTTCAAAGTACCGAGATCGAAAAATGCCGGGTCAGAAATTCGACCTTCCTAACCGTAAGCGGAATACTCCAGGTTGGTCCAAATTTGTTCTCGCGGATAAATTTGTCCGTAAGTTGATAATTATTATTATTATTATTAATTCATCGAACATAAAAGTTTAAATGAATAGTAAAAACACGGTCAAACAATATTAAATAATCTGGACTGACGTATTCGACGAATAAAGCGACTTGTAGATTCTCCAAACTGGTGTAGGTGCTCAGCATCCTGGAACATACGCACCATCGCGCTTAGTGGCTCATTAAAGCCATACGAAGTTCGATGAGTTTGATTGAATAGTAACGAGCCAGATCGTAGGGTCCTTGATGGGGCACTGAATTTTACAAGCCAAATTGTATATTCAACTATTGTAGATTTGGCTGTTCAAAGAAGACATAAGTTTTCATGACTGGAGCAATCATGTATGGATAATAGACCGCTGCAAAAAATGACTTTTGTGCTCCTATTTGTTTTTTCTGCCTTTTGGATAACCAAGCATCAGTGTAAAATTTGAGATGATTTGGTTCATTCCTGAGTTCGCGCAACGGTTGTAGTTTGTATGGAAGAAGAAATTTTTGCTCATTAAGTCATCCACAAAATTCAAATAAGCTTGAAATGAAGTTGGTCTTTGATTTTTAGGTTTTGACTATTTTTAAGCTTCATTTTTTGCTTACATGACAAGCAGCTAAGCACTTCATGCAAAAAGTTATAACCATTTGGAAATAAAAAAAATCTGAATCCATTGAATAGTATTTAAAAATTGCAGACTTTGCTTGCTAGAGCTTTCATGAAATTTTTTTTGCGAAGTTCATATAAATGAATAAAATCCATGACTGTGCAAAGCAACTTTTTTCGAGATTTTTTATTCCCATCCTACGGTACACAGCTTTCAAATATCCAGTCAAAAACACTAAAATTAAAAAAAATATTTTGAAATAAAAAATTTTGTATAGCATCGAATAAATTTTCTGGGGTACTAGTTGGGTTTGTGCTTTTTTTCACATGAATGGCACTCCAAGAAGAAAAAAATATTTTTCAACCAAGGCTATATTTTGAGGAACTTTCAGTACATCTCTGGCGATTTTTGAATGAAAAATTTTATTTTCTCATACAAATTTCCATACAAAATTTATAAGCTCCGATGGGGTCTAGCAGATAGGCTGGTGCGAGTCTGGTTTTGGTACCAGGCGTACTGGGTTCGATTCCCGGTATCGGCAAGAAAACTTTTGGGTTCAAATCTCATAAGTGGCCGACAGGTAAGATGTGTTTTCTCTTATAACTGACTATATAATAAGAATTTTCAATCAGTTGCCAGCTGACCAGGTATATACACGAGTGCAGTATACCTGTCGTAGATTCATAACACTAAAAATGTGATGAATCTTATAGGGCTACGAAGCTGATTGTCTCGTTCTCCAAATAAGACTCACATATACACAAAACACATTCATTACATGACAGTTCACACGAAGTTATGGTGTCGGGTAAGTGGTGGTTTGCATTGAAGATTAGCCGAACTTATGATCTAAAGATTGCAATTCAGCGCATACGTTGGCGAAACTGCGGTGAATCCGTGCACCCATGGTGGATTATCTACACTGCCACTCATAGCAAGTCCGTCCCATTTGCGTTTTCATCATTTTTCAGTTTATCACTGGAAACACTTTAATTTTATCTGTAGTTTCAAGAGAAAACTTTGTTTTCAGTACTTTGTTCTGATGAACATTGAAAAAAACCTCAAGTAATTTTGTCCCATTGAACGAATGATCGCAAGTCGGTCCCATATGGCAAAAATCATCGCAAGTCGGTCCCACAGCCATAAGGGCCCAGCAAATGATTTTCAACAGAATAAAACAAAAAATTAATCCTTATAAAAAGGAAATCTTTCATTAGCCGTAGCAGTGACAGATTCTGTTGATTACTTTGATTAAAAATGCATACAAGTGCCGAATTACCGAAGGACTTTTTACGATTTTTCAATGCCATTTTTCTCATTTCAACAAAAACGCAAATGGGACGGACTTGCTATGAACGGCAGTACATACATACATACATACAAACAAATTTCCATACAAAATTGAAACTCGTTGTGCTAATTCAGAACTGGATGGATCGCTTCCAAAAAATTTATGGCTATTTCTGGCAGCAACCACAACCAAAAACAGTTATGGGAGGTGTAAAAATTTAAGAATTTAAACTTTCCATACAAAGCATGCAGCGTCTAATGAACAAGCTCGGAAGGAGAAATGTCTTCAGGAGATAGTTTTGCTGTTTATTCAGCCACACGAAGACCTGATCTGGCAAGCTGCTATTACACTCGGGATGTATGTACTGAAATGGTACAAACTGAACGATATTGATGATTTTGAAAAAGTTTTAACTCATAAAACTTCCCACAGTTCCGCCCCATCGAAAGATATTGGGCAATGTTCAAGCGTAGACTGAAAAAGGGTGGTGGTAGAAAAAAATGATCAATACGGATGATATTATCACTGTGCAGAAATTGATGGGAGTTATTCGACGAAGAGTTCAAAAATCAAAAGAGCAAAACAGTTTTTTTTTAATTTTTCCCTAGAAGATTTATAATAATCCTACAAACCAATGTTGTAAGTTATTTCCTCATGGAGAAATCGAAAATTGTAAGCGACCCAATTCCTAGTTGTAAAAGTCTTAAGATAGTTATCGAAAATTCTACCATAAATCAAGAAAGATATTGTTAAAAGTTCACAAATATTGATAAATTCTATTCCGTCTGATGATCTCGATTGATAACAGAGTTCCATAGAAATTGGCCAAATTTCTGAGCAGCCTAGTTCTGGCGTGTCGGTCGTCGTCAGGAAAAGGGGTGATTTTCCACCAAAACCTTCCACCCTCCCTCTCAAGCTCTTCTCTTGACATCCCCATACGTTGACACGAACGGAACATGAAAATTCCTAGAGGGTGGTGGTGGTGGAGGGAGGCTTATGTACAACTCAGTCGAATGACGACGACAACGACGGCGCTTCTTGGTCTTAGTAGGGTTGTTGAGTTTTTTTCCTTTTTGCATCGCCATTTCCAGCACGTGCATACATGTGAGGACTTTCGGTTTTCTTGTTTTCGCAACTTTTCCTCCCCACAGACACTCGCACAGTTTTCGCCAGGATTTCCCCTCGGTTGGTGGTTGGGTGGTTTTTTTCTTCTTTTTCCTGGGAAGTTTGTTGGGCGGGGGTGGTTGAGTGTGTTTGGCAGAGAGAGCGCCCGAGTTTTTCGGGCTTGCAGTTTGGATTTTCTCTTGGGTAGATAGGTTTTTTTTTTCTGCTATCGAAGGGAAGATAACTCCGAGGAAAATCGAGAAGGTTTTTCTCTTGTTCCGTGTGGCTGTGAAGTGTCCTGTCTTGTGTGCAGAGTGATTCAGAGTACGCGTCAAGACGTCGTGGAGTGTTGTAAGGTTTGCCATTCGTTCGACGTACGCCCATTTGGATGGACGCCTTTTCTTGATCTTGTTCCAATGGTGAGGAAAATTTCTCACCTTAACATCCTTTATTAGACCAAAGGACTCATTAAAGTTCCACGGATGCCCACGTCCGAACGAAAAGGTGCAATCCCGAAAGAAACAGCTGATCATCTCCGACAGGAGATCAAGCGAAACGGAACCAGAGAGCCGACGACCGGAAGAAACTCTCCCTCAGCCAGTGCTAATTACTCCTACACTTCCGGTGAACCTGAGCGAAGAAGAAACCGTGTGGGCCAAGAAAGTGGACCGGCCCCCTCGATGTTCCGAATAGTTGTGAGGATGCTGTGCTCTACGTTCGCTAAAACTGAGAAGATCCCCGAGATTCCACCGGCGGTCCATCTCGAAGTGGTGTGCGTTAATTTCGCTCATTTCGCTCATTACTCTCATTAACAATCGTCTTTCCTCCTCCGACTTCCTTCCTGCAATTTCGAAATGAGAGCCACCCCGACAGCAGTGTTTTACGCGCCTTGCCCAGAAGGTTTTTCATTTATTTAAAATCGTTTCAATGTGTTGGTGTCTTAAGCGAGCTCGGGGTGGCGGCCAAAGTGCGGGGGCGGTTTATTGTTTGTTTGGTTGATGAGTTCAGCAACAGCACCCGGTGCTGCCCTATATATGTATAATAATGAAGTGAAAAGCGAAAGTGAATGAAAATCGTCTGGAAAAACAACTAACAGAAAAAAAAACACCCGAGAATTTTACATATGAGGAAAAACCGTCCGTCTGTCCCGTGGGGAGTCTGATGAGTGCAAATGATGTTGCTGGTGATGATGTTGGTGATGATAATGATAATGACGAAGGTTGAGATTGTGTAAGTGGAGCAATCGATGCCAAACACACTGCTTTAGATGCGGGGGCGGAATCTGCAAAGGAAAACGAAAAACGGTAAAAAAAAACTGTAAGGTAGGTCATGGTATCAATTAATGATGGTGGAGGCCCGTCTAGACTGGCTTGCAGAAGTTTTTTGCTTGGAGGTCGAATTCAGTTCCACTTCTGGAAGTATGTCAGTGAACTTTGAGTGAGCAGATGTTGGGAGAATTTTTCAGAGTCAAAACCATGTTGAGGTTCTCAAAAATTTTCATTCTACCCTAACAAAAATATCTTCTGGAATTTCCAGTTCCAAACTTTAAATAGTTTTTGAAATTCAATTTAATTTTCAATTCACCTCAAGGAATCGGTTATCATAGGGAAAGAGTCAACTCTAAGGAATTGAATGGATATGCAGTCCAAATACGTTGTGATATTTCGGTACTACAAAATATGATGATGTATGTTTAACTATAACCTATGATCCTTGTTCTGTGTTTTTAGAACAAAACTGGTGCATCTGAATTTTTAAGAAATGATGCTGGAAGCAACGTGCAGCAATCTTAAGTGAAACCGTTAACACATGTTGCAAAATATTACACAACCATCTCCCGTCGGCATTTCCAAAGCATCTAAATCTTATCTCCTGGAATTTTTATTTCAAATAAATTTTTTGTTGATACTTCTCTCTATGCAAAGAAGGTATCATTTTTTGAGATACGTGCAGTTAATCCCTATTAACTCATTCAAAACGGAAATAAACAAATTATTAAAGTTCCACTGTAATTTAAGGGGGGGGGGGGGGGGGGGGGGGTAGGGTCTATTGGGTATAAAAAAAACACCATTTTCACGATTTTTTTCTAGAGCTATCGTTCAAAGAAATGTACTCAAATTTTTTGCATTATACAAAGCATTGTTAAAAGAACATTTAGTATTTTTTTCGTAGAAAAATATTGAAAAATGAGCCGGTGACGGAGCATTTTCGAGGATGCCTTTTAGAAAACAGGATTTGCGGTGGACACTGTATCTCAGCACAGAATCATCTGAAGTCAAAAAATCAGAGCAAAATATTTTTAATAGATGTTTTTCTGGACCCCAACGTTTTTATTTTACTTAAAAATATTTTTATGAAATTTTTGTGGCTGTTTGAAGTAAAAACTACGATTTTTCACTTAAAAATCCGCCATTTTTCACCTCTAAAATCTCCCCAAAGTAAAAAAATCTAAAAAGAAAAACGTTGGGGTCTGGTATTTTATATGTAGAAAATATGTTCCAAATTTGAAAAGAATCGGATAAGTAGTTTTCAAATGAGGATGTCCACGGACTTTAAAAATGTGCTTCGAGAAAACCGCGTTTAAAGTTTCTGCCCTTGCTTTTTTGCAGTATTAGATAGGAGGAGATAAAGGCCTATAACTTCTACAGTTTTGCTTCAATTGACTGGAAAATTTGACACAACATTCTTAAAATGTTTTACAATAAGAAAATAAAAAAATAAAAAAATCGATTTTTTTGAAAGTGTTAGACACTACCCCCCCCCCCCCCCCCTTAAATATGTTTAACAGTCAATATACAGCTGCAACACTTCAGTTTGCCGTTATTCAAAGTCTGAGAAAAAAAGTCCGAAAAACATTCTTCGGTTGATCAGCTACGGAATGCTAAAAAATCAAATCTTAGTGTACTTGAAATCTTAAGTTAGAAACTATACGTTGCACATGAGGATATATTTTTTTGAAAATTTTTAAAATCATGACCACAACAAATGTAAAAAAAATGGTGTAAAAACCATACTTTCCAATCAATGAACCGTCAAAGTCACACCAGATAAATTTTGAAAATAAGATTGAAGAGGTTGATGTACATCGTCACATTTCTCCATTTTAAGATTTAAAAAATACGAAACACAGAATTTTTGACGAATTTTCAAAAGGTAGCTGTTTTCGAACTTGTCAATTTGCTCTTTCTCAGATTGTCTAAGACTTAAATTCAATTTTTCACAATCAAAATTTTTCCTGGGCTTTCAGGGTGCGTCCAAACAAAAAATTATTAAGTTGGTATATAGATTTCAAGAATTCATTGAGGGTCTCTGGAGAATTTTGTCAGAACATGTCATATTGACATTCAAGAGCGTATTAGAGATAATGCTTTATTGTTGATTGAAAATATGTAAAAAAAATAGTGTTTCGTATTTCGAAAATCTAAAGATGCGATTATGAGCCAAATTGCGGCATCTTTTCAATTCTTTTTTTTTAATGTATCTGGTGTGGCTTACATTTTTTTGTGGCCATCATCTTAATTTTTTTCAAAAATCAGTTCTTGTGCGTAAAGTATAGTTTCTAACTTCAGCTTTATCGGACACTAATGTTATGTTCGGTAAAATGGTCCAACTCCGATTTATACCAGACTGAGAGAAGTGAGCGAAATGCCAATTAGTTTTATAGCAGCTTCTATTCATGCCAATAAACTGAGAGAGATGCGTTCTTTCCATTTCCTACTGCAAACCAGAGCTGACGTATTCTCTACACACATCCGAAAACTTTGGTCCACCATAAATCAAAAACTTAAAAGTGACGACGAGGACAAGTTTTTTTTGGATAATCACATCGGCGGAAGCGTGCATAAAAAGCCGTGGGTGATTAAATGTGATTAAAAGCGTTTGAGCTGTACTAAAAATCAGTGCTTCCCTAGCTAATTCCGTCTTTTTCTACCGAAAGGCCAAATCAAAGCAAACCTAGCCAACATGAAAAAATAACTTATGTGGTTTACAATGATGTTGCGAATCGCAATTCCAACTGCATTGTGGAAAGATCGTATAAAATGTCATCTGAATTCAGTTTCAATCGGATATGATAGAATGGAAATATTGTCACTGGCAACGATTTGAAGTGGGGGACTGATATAAAGGGGGAAGATACGTCAATGATCACACAAAAAGTGGAGCCAATGATTGAAATTGTGGTAATTTGAAGCAATTTGTGCAGGAAAATGAGAAATTTTGAGTTAAAATTACAGAAACCAGTGCTCAGAGAGAGAGGGAGAAAATGTGCGAATTGTTCCAATTTGTAAAGGCTGTGTGTAATTTTGATCATTATTATTCCAAATGCAAGGGATTCTCTCTCTTTTGTAATCCTTTGATTTGAAGGCTATGAGAGCAAAATCTTGCGCTCTCTTACATTTTTCCGATAAGTTCCAATAAAGTGTCGGATAACGCCCAATTGGTGTTGTTTTTGTCTCTTTAAATAGGAATTAAATTTATGTATATCTTCAACTTTGGTAGGTAAATGCTGTTTCTTTTTCAATTTCCATAAGATCATTCTATATTGCATATGGAGAGTTTATCAAAATTGAATAAGAATAAAGCTAAAAAATTTTGCTATGGAACAATCATGGCAGCAGCTTTAACAATCTGCGCTTTCGAATCTCTCCGTCTTTATCATCGAAGGAACAAACATTCAGCAGTAGCAGCCTTAACAAACTGCGCTTTTCCAGCATTTTCGTCTTATTTTCAGGAACCGTAACCATTTATTAACAATTTGAACATCAGCCTTGCTAATCGATGCTCATCTTACCAACTACGCCATTGTCGTGATTTCACGATTCTTATGAATCTCGACTCAGCGATTCACACGAGAATAGATCAATTACTGACTTTGTTTTGTTTGTTTTCTCTTGTGTTGCCAAAATAACAAACGCTGCCTTAGAAATACATTTTATTTTATTTATCTTCAGTGTTGCCGAATACAACTATAATTTGTTCAATTAAATTTGATTTATTTTCTGCGTATCATGATTCTCATCTCTACAGAATGAAGGGTAGATCTGATAAAAAAGTCTTACTCCCGCTCAAATTTCATGAATGGAGGAAGAGAAAATTGTTTCCACCAGCAGGAAAAAACATTCACCTATATACAATTCATAAAATAGAGATTTAAGATCAACTTGTTCGAACATTACAACGGATTCCTAATAACACGATGCAGATATTTTTGTTCAAAAATGATGGTTATGTTCCACAGTTCATTCTGTAATGTAGTAGATCATTTTTTTCCAGAACTTTGAAATCAGAGAATCCCGGAAATTTCCGGGCTCTAAATATATTTCGACAAAAAATAGAAATAAAAGTTTGGATTTACCATCTTGTGGAATTCTTGTCTTAATAGTTTGCATTGTGACTAAACTATTAGCGATCGAAAAAGCTAAATGCGAATTAGAAAAAAAAAAACAATTTTATGCAATCTGACAAGAAAATTTTCGTTAATCTTCAAAATTATATTTTTAATTCTTTATTTCTCGTATTTCGTTTTCCACTTTAGAAATCAACTTTAAACAAATAAGTCTACAAAAACAAACACGATAGATTGAGAAACTTAAAAATAAATAAACTTCGATTTAGATATGTTTAGGTAAGAATAAAAAAATCCTATCACAAATACAAATATGTCGTTAAACTAAGGTCACAAATCAAAGTTATGTATTTTTTCGAATATACTCCCTAAATAATTTTTACTGAAGGTTTGTATTCCAAAAAATGCAACACGTTGACTTTTGAATGCCTGAATGGAAATTGATTTAATTTTCAGTGAAGCTGCTTAGTAACGTTATGTTTACATTTGCAAATTTCTGTTACTTTCTGTAAAGTGATTTTAGAGATAGCATCCATACCCTTGTTCAAATCAAGTCAATTTTTGAAAAACGTTTTCTGTTTTCCTTAAAAACTACTGACTGATTGGCAGTCTCCTCAAGTTCTAGACACCAATTTTTTCATATTTTTTTTTTCTTTGTTGATCTCCGGAACAACTAGGCGAGACAACACACACACAGAAATTTTTCAAAATATCCCCCTTCAATATCACTCTCAGCGGTCCAAATATTTTCAACACGGGTTGACCACAGTTTTTTGTATATTTTACCAGTGAGAAGCTTTTTTTGCTTTGTAGAAATTAAATTTGACCTGTTTATTAGTCAACTAGATAAACTAAGCTTGCCAGATTGCCCGGTTTTATCCGGGTTTGCTCGGATATTTGATACAAAATTTCGAGAAAGTCCGGCCCGGCCCGGTTGCCCGGATATCGTGAAAAAAGTCCGGATATTGCCCTGACTTTTTCACAATTTTCACAAAGAAACCAAAAAAAATCAAAGTTTTTGAGTAAGTTTTAGCAAAATCGATTAACGGTATGGAAATTTTCAACGGTTGTTTCAAATTATTTCGCTGATTTACTTTTATAAACATTTTTATATATTCAAGTGTTCCAAAAAGTTTTTGGAAGTCTGCAATTACATCAATTAAATATTAATTTCATTTTTTTGCATTTTTTCTTTGTTTTTATATATAATAACACCTAAATTTTGCCCGGTTTTTGCCCGGTCTTTGGATTTGAAAAATTTAAATCCATGCCCGGATTTTGCCAGGTTTTATTGAAAAAATGCCCGGAATTGCTAGGCCCGGATGGGAGTGGAAAAAATTCTGGCAACCTTAAGATAAACCAGTCAGAAGAGTTTATGTTTTTTATCCCTTGCACTATTGATGTTTTTAGATTACCCTTGAAAGGATTCTCACATTCCTCTCACTTCAGGAAATTAATCATGATCACTTTTATTACAAAATGTATATAATCTGTAACATTTTACAACACATTACTATCGATAAAAGGGTGCTTAATCGGAGTAGCACACGGCACCCTTTCAAATAAACGAATTTCAAATCAAATCACTTTTATTAAAAATTTAGCTCACGATTGGATCCTCTAGAACTTTTTAAACGATTTACCATGCAAATTTTGGTCAAATAGTTCATTTCCAACTGTTTTTGGGGCTCTCACCGGGGCTTCGTCCAATAAATTTGGTCTAAAAGCTTCTGTTTTGGACGGAATCTCAAAAACCACATGACGGATTGTCATTAAACTGCGTACATTACATTACATGGTAGCTTCAGTGAACATTATATCAATTACCATCCATGCATTCGAAAGTTATTCACAAATCAAACGCATAACAAGCTCTTTTTGAAGACTGACGTAATACTTGTTTTGAACACAGTGATTCGAAAAGTGTGTTCAATGGACAAAAGAAATTGATTCAAGCATTGTGTCAGAAATTCTCGAAACCGGAAATTGATTGTAAAAATCCAAAAGTTTCAAGATTTTACAAATAGCAGGTTATTCCCAAAATTCCAAAAAAATGAATTAATCAATATTTTTCAATGAACAAGTTCAAGATGTGCAGTTGAAATATAGAGGATCATATAAAAAAATGCTAAAGCACGTGATGTTCGCTTGAAGAGAGTTTTCAGCAAAAAAAAAACCCACATAAAGCAACAAATGCCTGCAAAATTTTAAACTCATCCAATTTCATTTGATTTCAATTTCCCACTTGAAGGAAGAACAAGTGAAAAAATCAGCATCCCTAAGTTATAATTTTTTGTGTTTTTTTACGGGAAAAAATCCACCTTTTCTCTGATTTGACACAAGTTTTAAGGTTTTCAGTGACGCAATTTCCACTAATTAAACTGAATAGTCATTGCACCAATTCATAATAGCATCAACAATTTTCACATTATAATATGAAGTAAAATACTTCAGGATTCATTAGGACATAAAAATCATTGTTTTGAAAACACAAAAAATAGCAAAAATCTGTGAAATCTGAAAATAAACACAAAATTCTTAGAAACTTTTTTGAAAAATTTGAGAAGTTTCATTACAAGCTTATTAACTTAAAAGATATTTAATTTTTCAGTACAGACAAACAGAAAATGGAATCCAAAAATTCAGGGATTTTCATTAAAAAATAAACAAAAAGCTGTTCTATTCTCTACATTTTAAGCCAGCGGGCCCTGTTTCAGAAATGAGATTTGTCTGCGAGCCAAGAAAATTTATTATTAATATTTTTTAAACACAACTATTTAAAATTAATTGTTTTAACTTATGGTACCTATTTCTATAATTTTATTCCAATGTTTGTATGAGATATCAGAGTATATATGAAGAATAATTTTAAAAACAAATCAATTTTTTTTCTGAAATTTTTGTTTTGTTTTGGAAAATTGCTATAATTTCTACAGAATTTGTAATCTATCAATAAAGATTCTA
Source organism: Uranotaenia lowii (assembly GCF_029784155.1). Taxonomy (NCBI): domain Eukaryota; kingdom Metazoa; phylum Arthropoda; class Insecta; order Diptera; family Culicidae; genus Uranotaenia; species Uranotaenia lowii. Next base: position 45,417,088 of record NC_073693.1, read on the forward strand.
ACAACATTTTCCAGCACTAAATGAACTGTGTTAAGCTAAATTTTTTTAATAGTATGGAAACAAATAAGCAATTTCGAAAATTATGATGCCCGTAATTCTGGCTAATAGTTTGCAGCAAAATGCCCGCGAAAGAGATCTTTTTTGCTTATCAATTGGGGATGGTTATATTCTAAATATGGTCCGGGATAAATGGCATAAAATATCCGGCCAAAGCTTGTTTATTTTTGGAAATCGTCTGAAAATTTACATGCATCCTGATGCCACACTCTGTATGTTTTATAAAACTCTTGCAGAGAAACCTGATCACTTGTTCCATGTACCCTACTAAAATCGACATCAAACCAAACCCAATCATGACTTTAACTAATGCTTAATGTTTCAAAAAATGTTAATCGAGCAATTCATTTTAATGAAAACTGTTTAACTAGCAGTTATCAAAGCGTACAGCAAAAAATAAGAAACCTTAAAAACATGAGAAAACTGGAAATGGACCTATTTTCTAAATATTATCATTTTGGTAGTTTTAGAAATTCTTAATCCACGTGTTTTTCGATCTCAAAAACATGATCGGCGAAATGATTTTGATCTATTCACATTATTTATTGTTTTTTAAGAAAAAAATTTGTTTCTAAGTAAGGGAGAAAAAACGCAACGTATAGTTTTTCCTCATCTTTTAAGTTTTTCGTAGAAAAAAGTTGTATTTGTAAGCTGCTCTAAATTTTTAAGCGCGAAAATGCTTGGCTTCCAGAGGGTTTACGGAAAATGGAGTTGTAAGAGTAATATAAAAAAGTAGACGATGTTTTCAAAATCTTGAAATCGAATATCAACTCAACTTATTTATTATTTTGATTGTCTGACTTTTGTGTCCAACTGTTCAATAAATTTAAACGTAGAGTTGTTCCCACGGGTTTTAAAGACCAATGAATCGACTACTTACTGCTTTCCCGTCAAAAAACGAATCATCCAAACTGCAAAGAGCGAAATTTTGGAAAAGATTCGAAGAATCTTTTTAAAAAATTGCATTTTTTTATTATTATCATTTACGGGAATTTGGCAGATGTTCCTCTTTTCCAGCCTCTTTTTCCTAAGCCTTCATCAAAGTTCATATTGGACTTTTAGTTGCTTGGGTGTGCTCTTAACTCTATTTAAAAGGAGTTGTGAATCGTGATCGTAAATCAAACATTCTGCTACATAATCCATCATTCCGTTACATCAGCTGTGTTATTAAATTGAATTTAAAAACAATATCGACCGGACTTTATAGCGTCATTTGCAATCAATTAACCATTCCTGTAAACAATTTAGTCAGAGCGAGGGAGAAAAAAATCCTCAACGACCTTATAATTACATCCCCCATCCTCGGTGTTTATCACAACAACTCTCGAGTCGATGGCGGCTATCTTAACGACTTTAACGAGATCTGTGGCCGATGATGCTGGAGCCCTCCAAAGGGTAGATATTTAATTACACCTCGTTCGGCTTTGCTCTAAGATGGTGTCAATTTTGCCCTCTAGCGATGTATGCTGTTTTTAACGCCATAATGTAGGCTTCTAATAGATCAAAAGGTGGACGATAACATAGGGTATTCAAGGGTCTTTTTCAGATTTCAATCTCATTTTCATAAATTTTGTTTTAAAAGAAATCATAACATCGTGTACTTAGCTCCAATGTGCACTTTAGCTTTGAAGCTTACCCAAAGTCCGTTCGATAACGTTTAAAGTTCCCTTCGAAAGATGCAAATTACGTCATCGAACGTGTTTGGCGTCTGGTGGATTGATTATCAAAGTTCGCGTGAAGTTGTATCGATCGCAGCCGTGTTGCCGTTGATGTGACACCTAATAACGCCCCCCTCTGGTGGAACATAATTGTCAGCTTCAGGGTAGCTAATGGTACTTATTAGGAGCCATAAAAGTAATAATACATCGCCGACGCTCGAGTTGATAAAACGCCAAGTGAAAGAGACGTGGTGTTTACGTGATAAATCTGATCTATCAGAAGGATAGGCACTCGTGTCAGTTCAACTATCTCGAACTGGGTATCTTGCAGTTTATCCGTCACTTTTTTAAATAATTTCTTGAACCAAATCCTTCAATCCCTAGAACGCCAATAAAATAAATCCCATGATTTAAAAAAAACTTGGTTTCCAAAACTTTTGAAGGATACACACAACTTACTAGAGTATCAGAATTTTTTTTTCTTGATAACACCTTTTAAACGAATGATAGTTATTACTCTTACACTGAAAAAAAATCCAGCTCACAACAACCTTAACTTGTTCTCGTTTCCAACCGCTTTTGCTCAGTCCAGGACACAAACTAAACAACCCTTCCCCGGAGAAACACTTCATTTGCCTATGCGCGCGTGCATCCTTGCGCATCCAGCTGATGCGCAACCAGATCACAACACAACTGCGCTCGGCAAAAGCGCGCCAAAATTTATGTTCTAAACTAATTAAACGCCTCAGATCAGATGTTCACGATCAGGAGCAACAGAACAGAACAAAAAACAGACGTTGAACATCCCAGATGTGCATAACTTACCTTCATACGAAAATAGCGACAGCAAGAAGCGAACTCACATTAAAATAATAATAAATTTAATTTACATAAACCGTGCTGCTTTTCGGGTCTAACGATAGAAAGTTGAATCAGTCGAAAAGGTGAACCCTTTCGATTTTATTTCCATGAGAGCCGTGAAAAAGGAATCAAGAGGGAAGGAAGCATTGAGTAAAATAAAAATCCCAACCGAGCACGTTTCGACAACAATTTCGCTTTCCCATTCTCTTCTGCTTACCTTTTACCTGTTGTGTTATGTTGCGTTCATCGGTGTTTGATCAAAATAAAGGACGAAGAACATCCCAACTTGCCCGTTCCCAAGTACAGCCGTTTTTTGAATCGGGGTCGAAGGTTTCCGCCTGATACCTGCTGCTGGCGTTTGAGGGGATGGTACGGTTTCTTCCTCCTCTGGGACCTCCGATTGTCGAGGTTTCGATTGAAAATCAATGTTCGATTCTAGTGCAGGTTGCACTTTTTGTCTTTAAACTGAATCGTGTGGAAGTGTTTAGTAACACTTTTTAGCCTTTGCATTGATTTTAGTCGTGTTGCTCTATCGGAATATTTTCCAATCAACTGGGTAATGAGCTCAAAACACGAATTTTACAAATTATAATCAATTTATTATCTTATGCAATATCATAATGAAACGAATTTTTATCAGAAACTGAATTACGACTTTTTAAATCAAACTTAAACAAAAAAAATTTATGGGATAAAGCTGAGTTCATTCATGAATGTAAAAAAACGAACACAAACACATATTTAAGTTTGCCAGATTTTCTTCAGCACGGGCTGGACAAACCGGGCTGTTTTATATAAAAACCTGGCAAAGACCGGCATTTGATTTCAAAAGTGACGACCATAAATCCGGGTAAATTTACTCAAAAGCCCGAAGTTACTCAACAAAAATCAAGAAAAAAATTCTTTTTATCAAAACTCATCGACAGATTTTGAATCGTCCAAAAAACCTTTCATGATTTTTTATAAAACTTGGTCAAAAAATTTCGTTCTGGAGGCGTTTGTTGTTTTTTTATTGTATGATAAGCCAAATAAAGTGCATAAATCCGGGCAGAATCCGGACACAGTCCAGACATTTTTAAATGAAATCCAGGCATCCGGGTCTGGTCAGATTGTTCACGAACTTTTATTAAATATCCGGAAAAATCCGGAAAAAACTGGCAATTTTACACATAAAGGATATCAATAAAACTTGATGCCTTTTCGAAGATATGCCTTTTACTTAATTGTAAGAGTACATCTTTCGTAGATATGATGGCTAGCATCTCACAAATGCTTAAAGTACCAAAACACAAAAAGTCTTCTATGTATTCCGTGACCGAGATTCGATCTCATGACCGTTGGCTTAAAAGATTTGGAGGCTATCCTCTACGCCAATGATTCTTATAAAAATCTCCCTTCGATCAATTTAAAATTATTTTATTTTGCTTCTTATATTCTTCTATAGACTTTTCAAATTTGGAAATGTTTTACTAAAAATACATTCGCCGATAGGCCGTACAAATTAATCAACAAATAATAATAAATCTTGAATTTGTTCTGCAACCATGCTGCTCAAGATGAAGAATATCTAATAGAAATTGAAAATAACAATACACAGTTTGACGTTCAACCTCGTTGCAAGCCAACTCATACATAAAAAAGCATTTGTATGCTATGTCAAAACCAACTCTTGCTATGGCGACCGTCAAAAATTGTTTAGTTTTTTCATCCAATAGTCCTGAAAAAATTCTCTCAAATACGATAAATGTAATTTCACACTCCGGAATTGGCAGATAATGAATTGAAGGCGCATGAGACAATATAAGTCGTTCTAAACCTTTGTTTTTTTTAAGGAGGCACAATGCTTTCAGCGAACTGTCCGTGCAACTCTTAAAAGGTTTAGACCTTTTTAAAGTTAGACAGAAAACATAAATTTTCAAATAATTGAATTCCATTTTTTCATGTAATATTTTTTTCATTCTATAACTCTTTAAACATTTTGATTTACGTTTTCCGATCTTTTAAAATAAATCCATCAAATCTTAGTTTTTATGAAATTTATTACACATATGTACAAAGCTTTTGGTACCTTTGTTTTTAAAACTGATTCCGGAAGATTTCAGCGTCTTTAATTTGAATTATTTGTCAGATCTTGTCTTTTCCCTCCAGTTCTTGTGATATGGCGTTTAGATCTAAAATAACTGTTTTTGAACTGAATTATCAGCAATAATTCTAAAGCTTGCAAACTGTAATCAAAAATACAAAATGATTTTAAATCATTTTTTCATTTTTTTTAAGCAAAATTAAGAGTTACTACTGAATTTTGAGTTTTAGAGACAGGGCCGTAGGAAGGACCTGCTTGTTAGGGGAGTAGCTTCCAAGGCTTTTGCATACATATGTTTACAATTTACGAACGCCAGCATCGACAAAAAATCACTTTGATAGAAATAATCATTTTCCAAACGCTCCGTAAATAATGTTAAACAAAAATATCAATAAAATATCATTTCAACTCATTAATTCAATAATTTTAATATTATGGTTAATCTTGATTTTAAAAGACCAAAATCTTCAAAACGATTCCAAAATTTCATTTTGTATTTGTAATTTCTTCTGGTTGTGTTTCCGAAATGACTCTGATTGAACTAATATTTTCAATTTTGAACTCAGAATCAAAATTATGAAACTGCAATCTCCTGCAATTGCTATTTTAAATAAAAATACTAATAATGAATTAATAATCTTTATTCTAAAACTTAACTTCGAGCTGAATCATAATTTTAATTGATAATTTTATTTTCGATTCTTTATCCTGCCTTTTGAACTTGAGTTCGATATTAGAATTGCGAATTTGAGAAGGATTTTTGAATCTAATTTCCACTATTAAAGCCGGAACAAGTATCAAACTCTCCTTTTGTCATCTCCTTCTTCTATGTTTCCGAAATACCCAATGGGGGGAGTTTGAGGCTTTTATTGAACAAATTCGAATAAATTATTTGAAAATTCAAACAGTTGAAAGAGCGAAAGTTAAACAGTAAAAGATGGGAATTGTATCATCTTTTTTATTCGAGATTTTTTTAATTTTCGATCTAAAACTACTAGTATTTTGTGCAATGTAGATTGTATGCAAATTTTCGCGAGCTTGCTTTTATCCAATTGATTGAACATTTGGATTATTTTTTTATCCTTCTCCCTCTCGCGATGTTTCAACTTCAATTGAGAAAAGAGAGATTTAAATTTTGTTCCTGCCTAGTAATGAACTAAAATTCGGAATATTAATCAAAGTCCTTAACCAGACATCTTTCAGTTATCAAATTCGAAGTTCAACTTGTGAATCTAAAAGAAAATTGTGAATGATGAAACTGATTACGATTTTTGAATTCTGGATTTCATGGATTATGAAACTTTCTTAAGATCCGATTTTTCATAGGGAGTAAAAAGTTGAAAATAAATATCTTTAAAATGGTTTGTAATTATTATGTTTTCTTTTCATATTATGAAATGGTGTGTTTCGAGTTTCAAATTTGGAAAGTGTATCTCCGTCAACTTTGAAATTAAAATCAGGATTTTCTCCTAAGTATGATCTGAACTGAACTTCAGGAACAATAAATTGGATACTGAACCGTAAATCTAATCACATACATCGAATTTGAAGGTTTATAAGAAAATTTGGAACCATAAAATCTAGAATGATTCTAACCAAAGATATTTTTTGCGTCAGTTTTCGAGGCGTGCATTTCTGGGCTGTTTTTCTTCATATCCGCCAATATCAAATTTTTTCATAGAAATCACAAAAAAACACTTGAAACATTGTTTTCAGTCAGCTTTAAATCATATTTTCAGATCCCAAAAGTCGTTCAATCCATGAAACTTTTCTTTTAATCAAAATTTTTGGCCTGTGATGGGACTGCAGAATCTGTATCCAGGTTAGCCTTTTTGGTTATAAGTGGGAACAAAATCCTTATTCGAATCCTGGTTTTGCATATGCAGCTGAAATAAGATGTATCCATGTTCGAAATCATGATTCCGAAATATTATAAAAAGATTTAAAATTACCAACCATTTTTTGAATTTGGATAAGAAATATTTACTCTTAATCAAACGCAGATGATGAATTATATCATTCGGTATTTTTATTCAAATGCACTCGGTGAATTTTTAATAAATTCAAACAATTGAAGAAATTATTGAAAGAATGCATATAGAAAATCAAAGAGGTTCATAATTATTGGAAATTTTTGTTTGCAATTTAAATGCAGTTATCGAATTCAAATTTGGAAATCAGATTTTTTTTCAGGTTCGAATTGCAGAATTCTGAATTGGAATTAAATTAAAAATTGCCCAAATAAATAAAACAGGTGAAAAGCACTTTAAGAAAATAAGATCTGAATTCATTTTCAAGATTGCGTTCATTGAAAAATCTACATTTAAATTTTAATTTTTTCTCACAGCATAATAATGCAATAAATAATAAGTGAGAATTTTTTGTTGATAAAATAACTTGTACTTAATCTTCGAGTTCAGGAAAGTTTAGCTGATAATATGATTTATTGGTTTTTTGTGAAGCAATATTTTGAATATTGATACTTCAAAAACAAAAATTTGAACTAAAATTCGAATGTATCGAGTTTACAAGAGCTGGAAATAAATCTGATTAAAAATCTAATTAATTCATTTAATTTAACTCCTTAATATTTAATTCATTTTCATTAAAGTTTTTTTTACAAATGAATCCTTCAAGATCCCTTATACATTTTTTAAAGCTTTGAAAATAATTGAAAATTTGAAGTATTTTTTTTTCAAAAGTAATGATTTGAAATGATAAACTGTTGATATAAAATGCCTTAAACCCGAATAATGAAATATTCCTATTATCACAAACTTGTTTCACTTTTTTTATGTAATCATTTTTCAAGCAAAATCGTTAATGGAAAAATTTTGTCATCAGAACCTCCTCACCTGAGGCTGTTCTTTCTACGAAATTTTTCAATTATAATTACCTGTTGAACGCTTGGATCACAAATATCAAAGCGGTTAAAGGAAATCCTATTGCATATTTGGTTCCAGCGTCTCAGGTAAGTTAAAATTAGTTCTTGTCAACAAAACAAAACTGTGGATTTTGTGGATTATTTTTTTAATTTTTCTCGTATTTCTTTGCATTTTTATGACCCAACATTTCTGTACGAAATTTGAACTTTTTTTTTTTCTTGAAATTTTGTTGAGTTCAGGTGTTTTAAACTAAAATAAAATCTAGTAAAGCATGGACAACATTAATGGCATGGAAAACTCTGAAAATCGATGTGAAATTGACACTTCAACCCTTCTTTTGTTAAAGCAAATTTGGAAAAAAAATTTTTTTTGAATCTCAATGTACTTATAATTTACAACTACTTGAAATAATTTTTCTAATTCTAAGGTGGGGCCTACATTAATGATTCATCAAAGTTTCGTACGCAAAACAGGAAATGAATTATATTTTTCGAATGTAAAGCTTCAAATTCAAGAAGTTTGAACTCATTTTTATTTCTCTGACTTTGCTCATGAAACACATTCTGCATTTGATTGTGTTTTTCTCAAATGATCTTATTGTTCGAGAAAAAATTGGTTTTGCTCAAATTTGATATTCATTTCAAGACTTTTTCAAATTTGATCTCTAAACTCGGTAAAAACTTTAAAAAGTTAAAAACAACATTCATTTTGACCTTTTAATTTACCCATTCCCGTTCAGTTTTTGGTTCTGAACGTAAAAGAGTGCAAAAATTTCTTCAATCCAACTTTAATTGTATTTTCATAGGTTATGTATTGGTTTTTCGATTTTATCAGGAAAATCATGACACTTTTTATATGTGCTTCATCCAACGTTTCGAATTATATTAATTTTTTATCAAGGAACTTAAATTAAATACAGGATTCCCTGGTCGATACCAGAATTTTGGGAACGTAAGTCACACGCAAGATTCCGACATGAAATGAGAATTCAATTTCGAAATTTTAAGCCAGAATCCCGACGATTGATGAATGCTGTTGGAGTGCATTTGCTTTGGAAAATAACACGAATGTCCGAGTAAGTGATTAATGGAATATTAATTATGAGATAATATGTTTTATGCTCCTGTATTTAATTTTAGTTCCTTGATAAAGAATTCAAATAATTCAAAACGTTGGATGAAGCACATATTAAAAGTGTTATAATTTTCCTGATAAGACCTAAAAGCCAATACATAACCTATAAATTATATTTTCAAAATTTTAAAAATTCAAATTCTTAAACCCATATTTGATCGTTTTTAGCTTTCTAGCTATATGAAACTTTTATCACATTTTGAAATTCTTTTTCAGTTTTGGTCATATGGGTCTATGGTAATTACAATATTAATATGTTTTGAGTAAAACTTCAGAACAAAAATGTTATACAAATTTGTTATTGTTAGTAACAAATGATTAAATGGACTTTGGAAAAATGAGATTGTATTAAGGGCAATTGATTAATTTAAATTATTTTATGCAACTGAGGAAAAACAATCAGTTTTTTTTTTAAATATATTTTGATTTTCCTACCGAAAAAAACATTGCCATAGCAGTTCTTTCGATCTTGAACTTTGTATGCAACTTGTTGCAAAACTCGATTTTGTTCATCACTCGTCGTTACTATTCAACTCGGCAGCCTTCGTTCGATAAAAGTACAACTCATGGAGAAAAAATCTTCTCTTTGAACTTAGTGCATGAATTGCTATTATTCCTACTACATTTTTTTTATCAATTTTTCTAAGGTGTGACATTAGAAAGATAGGAATAGTTTGTGATGCAATACTAGATCGTTAAAATAATGAAGTTTTTTGTCACTACTGAAAGCTATTTGATCCATTTTTGAAAGATCAATTTAATCTTAAAGTATCAGGTTCGAGCTGAAAATGAAATTCAAATATGAGTTCGATTTGAAATTTAAATATTTTTGATTCTATCATTATTTCAAAACCAAAGCTGAATCTAATTGAATCAGGGATGTACTGAAAAAGTGCCATACTGTCTTGTTTGAATTCCTTTGATTAATGGATGAAAATGGATCTTCTTGTTTTGAAATAATTTTAATAATCTCTCAACTGATTATCACTACAGTTTGTACATAAATATTTTACAATATTAGTTAGTTTTACTAAATACTCGAAAAATTTGTTCTTGGGCGATCATAACTTATCAACAAAAACCGGGTGTTTGCGAGTACCGGTCCTTATTCAGAATTTGAATTTGAAATATAGCATTGGTAGAATGGATCTGTGGTCTCGATTGAAGTTATTTAATAATCAATTTTTCTTGGAAATTTTCATTGATATTAGGAATGATTTTGAATGTCGTGGTATTAATTCTTTGGTAAATATTTGTTCGAATATGGATTCTGGATGTAATAAGTTATTGTATAAACATAAGACCGCTGCAAGCTTTGTATGAAAATTTAAAATTTTTGAATTTGTACACCTCCCATAGCTTTGGGTTGTTGATTCTGCTGCCAAAATAAGCAATACATATTTTGAAAGCGATCCATCTAGTCCTGAATAAGCGCGACGAGTTTAAATTTTGTATGAAAATATGTATGGATAACAAATTTTTTCATTCAAAAATCACCAGAGATGTACTGAAAGTTACAAAAAATACAACTTTGGATGAAAAATATTCCTTAATTCTTGCAGTACAGTTCATGCCAACAAAGCACAAACCTTACAAGTATCCTAGAAAAGATAGTCGATGTTTAACAATTTTTTTTTCAAAATTTGTTTTGCTAATTTTAGCGTTTGTGTATGTTTATTTGAAAGCTGTGTAACCGTAGGATGAGAATAAAAAATCTCGAAAAACTGCTTTGCAAAGCCAGGAAATTTTTCGATTTATAATTACATTTGAAAAACGTTTCATGATATTTTTGAAAGCTCTAGTAAGCAAAGTCTGCCATTTTTTAATACTTTTCTAGGGATTCAATTTTTTTTTGTTTTGAAATGGTTATAACTTTTTTCATGAACTGCTTAGCAGCTTGTCATGTTAGCAAACAATAAAGCTTAAGAATTGGCAAAACCAAAAAAAATAATGATTAACTGAATTTCAAGCTTATTTGAATTTTCTGGATGATTAATTGTGTAGAAATTTCTTCACCATACAAATTTCCATACATACTGCGGAATTAACCTAATCGTCTCAAATTTTACACTGATGCTCGGTGACCCAAATAGCATCGAAAAACATATGGGAGCGAAAAATCAATTTTTGCAGCGGTCTAAGTACACGTTTGAAGTTATATCATTTTTCTAACAGATTTCAAGACAGCTCCAAGAGAATAATTTTCACCAAAACCAGTCTGGTATGAAGTCGACTCACGTTTAGATTGAAGATACAAATGGGATTCATTTTCAGGTAAAAATAAAATCGATATTCTTGGCACACAGCCATCGGCCATTATCAATCATCTCTGCCACATAATCCGGGAGCCCCGATTTCCATGCAACCGTAAGATTTTCATAACCGACAAACATTAGAACCCCTTCAAGGATGGTCGCGAGCCGTTATGGTTTTCTTGTTTCAAGGGATGCAGTTTTGCGCGTTCTCTGCGGGAAAAATCCACAAGCACCCATTTCTAAGCCAACATGCATGCTACTTCCATTGATAGACAATACCGGATCGTCCTTCGATCGATCGAGAAAAGGTTCAATAAATTGCACAAAATCTCCTAAACGCTTCAATGGAAGAGAACCAAAGGCAGCAGCATAATTTATGCATGTGTAATTTATTATTATTTTAACCCCCTTTTGTATCAATCGAAAAACAACCGCGGCTGGTTCTGAAATCATCAGCCGAGCACGACAAGATACATCAAATAGGATCGTCGAGTGTGATTTGGCATACTTTTATTGCTGAAATGGAAAAGCTTTAAATCATTGAGTTGAAAAAGAAAATCGATAATGATTGTGTTGTTTTCAAACCGAGTTTTCAAAAGTTTTTCAAAAATAGTATTCAGAATATATTTTTTCTGATTTCAAGAACAATTCAAGCTACAGGAATTTGAAAACTGAATAACATTGAGGATAAAACTTTGGACGCAGAATTTCCTTTCTGAAGCTAAGACTTGAGCTATTTTTCGTTCAAGCACCCCCACTAAAATGTAAAAAAAATAGTCTTCGACTAGCCAGAAGTCTCTTGAATTGGCAGCTGCTTTTTGTTCCAATCATATCGAGCGGGTGGCGCGCAAACTGTCATCTTCCTCAGTTTTTGGGTTTGCTTTTCTTATTTCTCCGTTGACAAAAGACTGAATAAGCAAAAAAAAACCTTAAATTGTCCTGCGGGTGAAGTGTGCTTCTGAAGAAAGTCTTCAACCCTCGATTTTGAATGGAAAAAATCGAAAGTAAAATGCAGCATCGAAGGCAGACGGAAGCCAAGAAGAAATTCAATTCAAATTTAAATATGATCCCCGCTTATTGAATGGGAATTTAAATGGCTTTTGTCCTGCTTCGGAATAACATCGGATGAATACACGTTTTCCTGTGAAAAAATCTTCTCAGAACTGGACTTGATTTTTTTAATTTTAAAGTTTTATAGAACGATGAATCCAAATTTATTATCAGTTTAAAGTTCAAGATTTGTTTTTTTTTTTGACTGAAGTTCAAGATTTGTTTTTTTTTTTGACTCTGCATCATATAAAAGACGCATTTCCCAATCTCTCTCAAACTGGAGACTTGTTTACAATTTATTTCCTCTATTCCCATCATCAAAACGGTGGCTCGATGTCAAAATAAGATGACAGCTGTCTGCATTCTAGAAGAGTCTATTTTCTCCGGGGGTAATCTGTTTCATGTTTGTAGCCAAATTCAGAATGTCAAAACCAAGGACAGTTCAATATTTATTGCTGCAGTCAGAAGTCTTGTTTTGATTTAATGTTTTCAATCTAATGAATGAACAGAAATAATAGTGATTTTGGTGTTAAGATAGACTAAAAAATTCGAGGACAATTCCAATTTTTTGAGATATTATCACATTTTATTTATCTTAAATTCAAGCTACCACGACTGGAAAATATTATATTTCAATCATCTCCTCTAAAGGGTACTGACTGAAAGAAAAAAAAAAGTGTCAATCGATCAGTTGCGACAGCCCGCGTGCGAAATTAACTTGACAAACTTGTCACCGGAATCTGGTACACCTGGTCAATAAGGCTGGCCCACTCGCATTCTCTCAGTAGGTAGGTTAGAATAAATATGTTTAATAGGCGGTCAATTTGGGCTGAATGCGCAGAATGCCGAGAGTTGTCAGCAGCCGGCAATCACAAATCGTTTAGACTGCAGAAATTAGCATTTTAATCGATGTTTGCGAGATAACATATGGATGGCCAGGGTTGATCCTAGTGGCTTTTGAGTATGAGACTGGTATGAATGGTAAAAATATTTCTTAAAAAAAGATACATTTGCTAAACTGTGATTTGACTAAAATATGTTTTGTTGGAGACAAGTTTTTTCACACATTAATTTCTTGGTGAACAATCCATTATCTAAATACAGCGGTTAGGAAATTTGTTTACGACCCTCGTCTCATTTTTAATAAAAAAAAAGTGAATTCTTGACAAATAATAATAAACCTTGAATGTCGTCAGGAACTTGTTACATGAATTTTTGACGGTCGCCATGTACGTATTAAATCGAATTTGCATGTATTAATTTAAAGTTCAGACTGATTGGTGAAAATTATTTAAAACGATTAAACTTAAGCTCAAGTTTGAATGAAATTCATCAGAAAAAAAATTAACTAAACATTCGATAGTATGTAAAAATAAAAGACATACACCGTCTTAGCCGATTTAGGCTTTACAGACTGAATAAATGACGTGGACAACTTAAGATTAACATTTAACACCCAGTACCGAGATGGGAATCGAACCCATGACATCAGTGGACCAGCGACTACCGTCTTACCACGCTAACCACTCGACCACCGAGACGTACCAACTCATACGCTTCCAAATCAGCTCACCAGATATAAAATACGTTGTTTGATAACAGAGATACGCACAAACTTCAGGTTTAAGAAGACTTATCTCAACCCTTTGGTCCATACTGCGAAGCGATCCTGAACTTTTGGTAGCTTTTTATTTATATAAGGTACTTAGTCATTTTTTGCACAAAATTCAATACATGTGTTTTGATAAATATTAAATGAAAATTGGAGTGCAACTTCCCTCTCAGAGATGATCGGATATGAATTTCAAGTGTAGTTTTTGGAATGTGTTCCAAGTTTATAAAGTAAGCATATGCATAAATTTTGCCAAACACATCCAAGAAAGGTTTAGCTTACGATCTTTCGAATAAGATCAAAAGATGCGCAACAGATTTTAAGATGGCTGAGATATAGCCTGTAGAAATTTGGAGGTATTTGCGGCAGTGATCCCAAACTTATGGCCGGTAGGGTATTATTCACCGATATAGCGTTCAATTAACTTACAAATAAAACTCACGGTGATTAGACAAGACAAGAGGACAACGAGAAGAGGAGACAACGGGAAGAGTTTCCACAAAAAACCTGAAACTTTAATTAAATTCTGGGATGTTTTAATGTTCATCCCAAACGAAATAAAACCACTTTTTGATCAATAACTTTCCGATTTTTTTTTTGTTTAATTTTTATTCAAGTTGACACTGACAAACATATTTCGGTTAGTGTTATGGAAAAAAAGAGAAGCTTCAATCGGCAATTCATGTATTTTTCGTTAATTGATCCTTCAAAAGTTAATTTTTTTTTCAATTTATTATCTTTTTTATTATAATTTTAATTCAAATGGGATTTGGAACTATAGTGTCAAGAAATAAGTTCATAGAGACTAAAGTTTTTGGTGAAAATCTGTTTTTCAACGAAATGTTTCATAATTCCATACAAATTTAATGTTTATTGGTTGATCTTCTTAGATTTTCTTCATCGATTTTCAGAATTTTCCTGATTTGGGCCACTGCAGCATCCATAAACAAACTTTCTTACAAAAAACTCCCATTCAAAATAATGAAAACAGGACTCAATTCATAAATTTCCGGAAACTACTGAACCATTAAACGTGAAATTTGGCGTGTAACCGGAATTAAGAAAATATAAACAAACCTCGAAGGATTTTTTTTAAATTGATTAACGTAAGCGTTTTGAGTTTATGAGATGAAATTGAATTGACAAATAAATTTAAAAAAAATTAAGGTAATATATTGCATTGATAGACGCTTCGTACTTTAATGAATGAACACTCTTATATTCAGTATTGAGTTGACCCAAAACTGTAATTTGATAATTCACTTCGTTATTTTAAAGTTATTTCAGATGATGAAATTAAAAAGACGTATTTAAAGTTCTTAATATTTAAAAAAAAACATGAAAATATAGGTGGCCTTCGATTCCCCACAAGCTAAAATTTGCAAATTTGAAGTGTGACTTGTTGAAGTTTCATCAAAAAAATTCTTTTCTACGTGGAAGAACATGACAAAAGTAAGATCATAAGCGTATGAGCATATTTTTGTTATGAGCTTTAGGTTCCCCATTGATACAATTAGTGGGAGCTTGTTTAATTATGTAAGTATTTTTTTTTTCATTTTTTAAACTTGATAAATAAAAGAAGCCTATGATGCGTATTTAAGTCAACAACATATAGAAAAATATGCTTATGCATGATAGTTGGGAATTTTATGTCAACACACATCTTAGAAATTCAGAATAGCCCACGTTTCCCCACTGTTCCCCAATTAAATCAAATTTTCAAATTTAAATTTTTGTTTTCATTTCGAACCTAGTTTAGAGTAGTAGAGATAAAAAAGTAATTGGATGAAAATAGTTGGACCTTTTTCTTTATATTCTCTTTTAAAATTCAAACAGTTGTTATTTTAAACTTTTTATTTGAAATGATTTTAATGTAGTCATAGTATTTAAAAAAAAATTAGCATTAGGATCCTTATTTTCTGATAAATTTGGGATTACGTATAAAATTATAATTTTCATAGAAGAGGTAAATGATTTGTAAATTTATGGTTTCTTTCAATAAATAAAATATTCAATCTTCAATTTTGGAAATCAAATTAATTCTTTGAGCCATTTAAGAAAAAAGACTATATAAAACCTCAAAGCTAATAAAAATTAAAATGATGTACAACTTTAATTCAAATCAGAATATATTCATCAAAATATCATGCAAATCTGAGCATGAAAAAGCAAATTGTCGCAGCGAAAGCGCACTTTAGAAGAAAAACTTTCAATGCAATTGAGTTTAAAATTGGTGTGATTTTTTCAATCAAGGAAATTGAATATTTTGCTTTTATGATTCATTTTTCGAAAATGCCATAAAACTGATGTCAGAACTTTCAGATTTATATTTTTTGTTCAATCAATTTTAAAAATCTCCTTTGTTCTACTTGGAAATAATTAAAATGTATTTTTTGAAAAAAAAAATGCAATGACAAGCTTTCTTCTTAAATCGTTGTATTGTTATCTGAATGATAATTCCTTCTAATGGTTTTTAATAAACTACTTAATTTAAACAAAATTAATGGATAGATAAAAAAAACGGAGAACTTCCAGTAAAATCTTTAAAATCAGTTTTTGATTACCTTAAAGAGGACTAGAACAAATATCTAGAAACGAATTGAAGCATTGGGAAAATATGACGAAATTTTGCAATTTTCAATATGAAAGAGGGGCAATATTCAAATCAATTTATTATAAAGTCTGATCGAAATCAAATTCAAGAAGACCCAGTTCAAACTTAAAGAGAAGGGTTAGAAATTTGCTTGGATTGATACAAGCAAAATAGACCACCTAAAAATCGGAGCTGAAGGATCGATCTCTGATAGATCGATCTTTTCCAGTGTTAGCAAGGGAGAGCTACTTTTATAAACGTTTCAATTTAGGTTCTCACGGTGTATCGAAAAATGCATACGAAAACTCCACAAAAGCCAATCAAACTCCAATATCGAATTGATTAAGATTGCCAAAATATTCCCCGTGCGTATCTGGGAAAGTTAACCAAATTCACTTCCCAAAATCCGGAGACACATCCAGGCAAATTTGTGTAAATAACAGATTTATTCAATAAAAGGTTTAAAAAAAAATCGAAACATTTTATTTATCGAAACCAATTAGCAGATAATTTGAATTGAATTTGATATTTTTTTAAAATTTCGTCGCTTGAGTGCAAAAATAAAATATTAGAAAAGTTCTTTTTTTTTTGTTTTGAAAATAAGGTAATTAAATCCGGTCAAAACCGGGCTTTTTTCAAAGAAATTTACGCAACCGGGTTAGACCGGACCATTTCTAAATTAAGTATGGGCCACTTTTTTTCGTTGTTCCATAACTTCTTTACTATAAAAGATAAAATGAAAATAAAAAATGGTATGGTTTTCTACATTTTCAAGGTATCATAAAATATTTTTTTAAAAATTTTAATAAGATATTTTCCCCAAATTCTGATTGTTTGAAAAAAAGCAATATTTTTTGGATTTTGAAAAATGGTGGGGAATCATGGGCTACCAAATCCAAATTGACCAAATAACGTGCAAAGTTTATGAGTGGACCCAAAACTGTGATTTCCTAATGCATTTCGTTATTTTAAAGCAATTTCAGATGATGAAATAAAAAAGAGAGCTGTGTATGTTCGCATAGATTCCAAAACCTGGCTCGCGAACGTTTTGGCAAAATTTCTTGTATAGGATGGGCAAAATATTTTTCAAAACTTTTCATTTGGCATAAGAAAACTTTACAGATAATAATAACACGTATTTTGAGTTCTGAATGTGTAGAAAAACATAAAAATATAGGTGATGTGTGGCCCACGATTCCCCACAAGCTATGATTTGCAAATTGGTTGCGTTTGCGTGACTTATTGATGTTTCATCAAAAAATCCTTTTTCACGTGAAAGATCATGACAAAACTAAGATCATAAGCGTATGAGCATATTTTTGTTATGCACTTTAGGTTCTCCATCGATGAAATTAGCGGGTGTTTTTTTAATTATGTAAGTAAATTTGTCTTACTTTTTTAGCTTGATAAATAAAAGAAGCAAATGATGCGTATTTCAGTCAACACTATATAAAAATATATGCTCACGCAAAGCGACGACGATGACAGTTGGTTTGAGATTTTTATCTCAACACACATCTGAGATATTAAAAGTGGCCCACGATACCCCACTCTCCCCTACTAAATTTACAGCAAAGAAAAATACGAGACAAATAATAAATAACTTCTGGTGTTAAATAAGATCAGTAAAGTTGCTTGTATAATTTGTTTCTGAAAATTTTCTTTTTTTATCAGTTTTAAACATCCTTGGAGCACCCCTGATTGATTCATTACTGGCGGAATCCTTCGTTTGAAGTTCATATTGAAACCGATCAAGCTGCAGGGGAAAATTGTACAGAATGCACCAGTTAAATATATATATATATATGCTATTTACAGTGCCTACAACCATTAAGGAATCAAGTTGATCATTTACGAAGATTCAGGTATCTGATTTACTTCTTACTTAAAAAATACAAATATTAACTCTCAATTTTTGTAAAAAACTCAATCAGCTTGAAAACACTTTTTTTGGTAGAACTTTTATTTCTTGGCTGATATCCCGTAAATATGGCGGCAGATGATTTTTTAATCCTTGAATCTTGGTACAACTATTAAACTTGAACTAAGGCGAAATTTGTTATAATTATGCTTTCTTATCGTTATCCGGGAGTCAGCTAATAAAAAGAATAACATTTCGTTTGGATATTCGGGTTTTCTCGAAAGATAACAACAATTAATTTTTGAGCGTAAAAAACGTAATCTTTCGGGCACTCTGTCCTAATTTTGATGAAATGGTTTTTAGTTAAAATTTGTGGGAAGTAAGCGAAGTATAAAAAAAATATTTATTGTAGAGGAAAACTGTACAAGACGCACCAGTTAAGCATAACCGCTCTTTTAAGCGATACCCATCATCCATGAACCAAATTCAAAGTTCACGACGATTCAGAGATCAGATTTACGTCTTATAAAAAAAACTAATATGTTAACTACACGATTTTGGTTATATTTTTGTAAAAATCTTAAACAGCCAGAATACAAGCCCCAGGGTAGAACGCCAAAACAAGTGGACAGAACGCACCATACCGAAAGGGTGGTGAGAAATGGAACAATGATTATACGGAATATAATAATTGAAACATCAAAATTTTATATTACATGTTCATCGTATTTTTGTAAGCTAACCAAACTTTGGCAAAAAACATTTATTATTGCATAATTTACTGAAAATTTTACTTTTCAAAATTCACTTTTTGATATCCTTATAGGTAAAACGCCTTCAGGTAGCAATAAAATTCTTGACTGATATCGCAGCAAACATGGCGGCAGATAACTTTTTCGAGTGGAACATTCGTGCACCAATTAATCTGTTTCTAAGAATTAAAGTCGTTTCTGTGAACATTTCATCTAAAAAGTGATGAAAAAGCTCGTTTGCTACAATAAAAATGAAGAAAAATACCATTCGAAGCCATAGGTTAGGGTATTTTTGAGAAAGAATGGTATGGGCCATTTTACCCCGCTGGTGCGTTTTGTACAGTTTTCCCCTAATCCATTCATTTCAATAAAACGACTTTAGTTCTGATGAAACTGTAGCCTTTTTCCTCCTATTTTATACACATTCATAGAATAGAAGAAAAAAAGCTACAGTTTTATCAGAACTAAATTCGTTTTAATGAAATTTTCACCTACAAATTTATAGAAAAGCTTGTTTGTCGAAATAAAAATGAATTAAAACATCATTCGAAGCCATAGGTTAGCATATTTCGCCGAAAAGAGAACATGGGCTATCTTACCCCGGCTGGTGCGTCTTGTACAGTTTTCCCCTACTGCAGCAGCTGCAACAAACGTTCTTCTCAGTTGAGATCGGTAGGCGCTAAATTATCTCCCACAAGCATATGAGCAGCAAGAAGCAAATTAAGTCAAGCAACATGTCTATTTGCATGTCACTCCGGATTGAAAAAAAATGTCCCCCGATTGAAGAGAGTTCAGGTGCAGGTAAGAAACCGGTAAGTACTCCTCCACATAAACTCCCTCCAGAATTAGTGTACTAGTATGTAAATTCCATAGACATAAACGGGAATCGAAATGTCTTGAAGGCCTTTAAGTGTATAAAGTTAAAAGTGTTTCGTGAAGTGATCTCGTGGATTTCCTGTGTCTTTGGAAGGCTTAAAAACTTGAAAAAGCCGCCGTTCCCGAAAGGAGTTAGCCAGTCAAAGTTGAACCCACTAGCGAGGTATAGAGTTCCTATGCGTTCCGTTTTCAAAATTCCATAGGAACTTCATACCGTGCTCTTGGATTGCTTTCAATTCATCGGATGCTGGATGTGAGCCTGGAATTGGAAATTTCATCTTTAACCCTTAATTTAGTGTATTAACTTTAGATTTCGTTGTTTCTGATTTTTAACAATTTTTTTTTTATCAGTGACATGCTTCATTGACATTTTTCCTCCATTCTCTCATCAAACTGCAGCCAACCCGTGACATGACAGCTAATTGAAATTGCATCGATACGTGGCGGCGCTAATCTTCGCTGCTAAATTTATGCAAATCTCGACAGGCAACACTCGGAAACAGCTGATTGCACAAAATTAGCATAAAATAGTGTAGCCCGTGTTCATAATTAGACAGTTTAGGACGGGGAACCTTGCTCGGGCAAAAACAAGCTCTCGTTAACATTTTATTTTTCCCGGTCGGATAATCCTTCGAAACTAGCATTCTAGCACACCCAAGTTCTGGCTTAGCAAATATGGTAAAACTACGAAAACAACAGTCAGAAAAAACACTCAGCTGCCAACCATTTTACGAAATCAAAATCTTTTGCCATTCACTTTCGCTTTTTTCCCCACTGAATTCTACGAAGAGACGGTGGATGGAGTTTGAACAAAAGTTTTTCACTGTTTTTAACCCTCGCTTTCCCTTAACTTCTTCCTCTTTTGCTCTTTCGTGTTTGCTCGGTTTGGAAGTTCCATTGAAAATTAAGGACCTTGTTGATTTGCATATTTTTTGCTAGGAATGTGCCATTCAGCCAGGTCATAGGACGACATTCATCTGGAAAAGGGTAGCGACGCGTCGTCGTCGTTCTGCAAACGTCGGAGGGAGTGCGCGCGCAAAATACCTACGAGTAAAAAAAAATCGAATTCTAAACGTGATGTGATTGCGATTTGCATAATAATAGTTGGAAAGGGGAATGATTTTTTTTTTCGGGAATTATTCGGTGATAGTATTGGTGTTTCCAGAATCAACGTTTAAGTTTTCAAGTAAAGACACAGATCAGAAGGAAATTTTGGCATCATAACAAAATATGTTATGAATTTCGATAAAAATTCAATTTTTTTTAACAAAATGAAATTTGAATTTTAAATAAGAACTGTTTGAAAATTACTACCGTCAACTGGGGCAACGCTCAACACTTTTCAATCTCAATGGCTTCTAGAAAACCCACGTCCTCAGATAATCATACCTTTTATGCATCAAAAGTTTTGAGGTTAGTGGGATATCAAACTGTCGTAGTTAGAAAAAATATTGGTTTCTTCAGTTAATTTCAATTTTCAAAAACATGCGATTTTCACTATACTTAGAAAAAGGGGTAACTTGCAACAATCTTAGTTTTTAATGAAAAATTTAATAAAAACGCATATAAATTTATAGTTTTTGATAAATTTTTCATGCCATAAAAACCATTACGCATAAAAACACCCATTGCAGTAATTTTTGGATCTGTTGAAAATAATTGTTACATTTTTTCTGAACATAAAGATGCTGCATACATTTAGGGGTGAAAAAAAAAACAAAAAATTCTACTTGCTGAAATCATAAACATAAATGTTTGAATAAACTGACACGAGATTTACAAGGTGTCTCTTTGATTCGCATTTTGTTGCATGTTACCACAGACAGGTAACTAAATAATAAAAATATTTAGGGGAGAGTGGGGTAACGTGGCAACTCTGAATATTTCAGATGTGTGTTGAGATGAAAATCTCAACCCAACTGCCATCGTCGTCGCTTTGCGTAAGCAAATTTTTCTATATGTTGTTGACCTAAATACGCATTTATCAAGATTAAAAAAAAGTTAAAAATATACTTACATAATTAAACAAGCAGCACCCGCAAATAACATCAATGGGGAACCTAAAGTTCATAACAAAAATGCATGCTCATATGCTTATGATCTTAGTTTTGTCATGTTTTTTTTCTCGTGGAAAAGGATTTTTTTTATGAAACATCAATAAGTCACATAAACGCAACCAATTTGCAAATCATAGCTTGGGAAAACTTGGGCCGTCTATATTTTTCTATCTGTAAAGTTTTCTCATGCCAAATGAAGAGTTAAAAAAAATATTTTGTCCATCCTTTATAAGGATTTTGCCGAAACGGTAACCGTTTTCAAGACCGAGAATGGTTTTTATACTACATTTAAACCTCTCCAAATCCAGAAAAAGAGGGCTCCCATACAAAATTAACAGAAATTTGACAAAATTTGGACAATTTTTGGAAACTACTGAACTGACTAACGCGAAGTTTGGTGTTAAGCCGTTTTCAAGACCGGGAATGGTTTCCAAAATACTTTCAAACCTTTAAAAATTCAAAATTGTAGGGGTGCTCCCATACCAAATTAACAAAATGTTACAAAATTATAAAATCTTCGAAGAATTTTTGTTAAAAATTGATAAACGTAAGCTTTTTGACGTTAAATTTAGTGATATATTTAATTGATAGACGCTTCCTATTTTCATTCATGAAGACTCTTATATTAAATAAATGTAACAAACATATTATTAGCAAAACCCTAGTCTTTGTGTTTTCATAAAGTTTAGCACACTTTTTGATTTTGTACAAATTTGGCTGTATTCAAATACTCCTTCCACTTCAAAAAGGGGAGTTTTTTTTTCATAAAGAGGGTTTATTCATTGTTATGAAGATCCCTTCTATTTTTTTCCTAAGGGTGACTTCTTCAATTTACAAAGCTTCAAGTTACGTTGAGGCTCAAGACAGTCTAGAAGCTCATATGACATGAAAAAGCACACCGGGTCAGCTAGTCTTTTAAAATAAATAAGCTATGGTATAAAGAAAAAAATGGCTCATGATACCGCACACTTCCCTACTATTTTTATCATTTATTTTTAAGTTCTTGTACATAAATAGTTTTTTTTGTGTTCAATGAAAACATTTAAAAATACATCCAAGAATCTTTTAAAGTATGACTAGGATTTGAATAAATTATCCGTTAGCAACAAAATAGGAAGCTAAGTTCCATCGATTAATAAAATCTTAAAATTTGCATTAAAATCTGATGAAATTAGCTTCAGATTGCCAGAATTTCTCTCGCACGTATCCGGAGCGAGAAAACCCGAACTATTTTTTTTAAAAACCTGGAAAAAATCGGGTATTCTATTTCCAAATTTTCAAACCAAAATCCCGGCAATTTCTGGGAAAGTTTGACGAAAACCCAGGAACTATTCAACAACAATCAAGAGGAAAAACATTTTGATAATTAATTTTTCATCGAAAAGCTAAACCAGGTTATGAATCGTATTTCAGGCTCTCTAAAAATCCTTTAGGTTTATTCTATAAAATTCAGCTTGAAAAATTTAATTTGAAGGCAAAAATATTCAAATGATGCAATTTAAATTTTTAATTTTATTTTTCAAAAAACTGTAAATGAATCCTGACAAAATCATGATATTCCGAAAAATCTGGCCAGCTTAATTTTGTTATTTGGTTTGAATTTTCAATAAGTTTTCTACAAGAAAACATTCAAATTTGAAATAAACAGTTCTAAAAAATCAAATTTTCAGAAGTTAAACATTATAATTTTGCGGTTCAAATTGGATCCATACAAGCTCGATCCGTGTTAAAGATTTTAGTTTGAAATTTGGTTCTTCAAAAAACTGCAATATTAATAATGTCAAATAAAACGAAAATAAGATTTGGAAATTCTTGCGATAAGAAGAAACATATTTTTACTATTCATTAAAAATCAATTTCTGTGAATGGTTTTTTTTCAATAAGTTTTTTTTTAAACTTGCAAAATGAACTCATATTCTACTTAATTTTTGTTATTTTCAGCTGGATTGTGCAAACGAACTGACATTGGTTAAATTTCGTAATCGAACTAACAATCAGAATTATAAGCCTGCGTTCTCTTGCAATTTTGATTTATTACCAAAATAGATATTTTGATAGTTTTATAATGATTTCGGAACTCATTTACAAGCTGAGTCTGAATCTTAATTTTGAATCTGAATTCTAAATTTGAAGTTTCAAGCTGTTTCGGAATTTCAATTCGTTTTCTGAAATGTACTTAAAAACAGTTCCTGAATTTAAAAATAATCGACAAGAATTGAGGCCCTGGGTGTCAAAGGGGTGCATAAAAGTTTATTTCGAGAAAACAAGCTTTTAAACTGATGTGCTTGGCCATTTTCCATATGTTTTTCGAAAATTTGTATTTTTCTATCAAATGTTAAAGTATGTAAAAAAAATTCAAAAATCCGAAAAAAAATCATCAAAATGTGAAGAATCGTATGGCATCATTAACTCAAAATCGACCATTTTGTCACTTTTACCCCTTTGGCTCTGTGAGCCTCGATTGAAATCCGTTTCAGAGCCTTCAATCATGAATCCTTAATTATAACTAGGATGTTTTGGGTTTCTATGATTATGCTTTATTTCAATCATTTAAACATATTTCTAATCCGACTTGCAAATGTGTATAAAAATAAAAAATTCTAATGAAGAATCGGTATCGCCATTTTGAAGCTTTCTTACGTTTGAATTTAGCATAAAAATAAAGTTCACGAACTTCGAATCTGAATATAAAATAAAAACACAAAATAATTCCTTAATTTTTTTTTCAAGTTCGGAAAAATATTGACTAAGTATGAAAAATGCGTATGTGTATCAAAAATCATTAATAACATTTTAGAGGTAATTTAAATCAAATTTAAACGATGATTTCAAACACAGCTTTTCATTTCAATTTTTAAAGATGATTTGAACTAAAAATCAATAGTCATCAACTGGATAAATAACCCGAAATATGAACACACAATAAAATTTCGATTTTTATTTTATGGAACCAAAACTCTGAAATGGGTGGAATCTTATTTAAAATTCAGTAATCAGAAATGAATTACTTTCAATAAGAGAGAAACTTTTGAAAAGTTGTAGCAATTCTTAACCTGGAATTAGTTTCCGAGGTTTCAACATCAGTTCTAAGTCAAGATTGTTACTATCAAATAACCATACCCCATCATCAAAATATGATAAAGAATAACATATTTTGAGTATGGATTAAATGGTAAACCTTAGTTCTTTTAGAAATAAGACACTTTTTTTTGCTGATAGCTCATCAACTAATAATCGGACATTCAAAATTTTGACAGATTTTAAAGCAATTATTTTCAAATTAATAGCTAAAAACTAAATAAAATAAAAGTTCCAATAAGAACCGTTGGTAGACAGACAAAGAAAATAAAAATTAGTTTTTCTGACAGCATTGTTACCAAAAAATAATTGAAATTGAATTTACAAAAATTGTATGAATTCTGTTTAACTTTAATTGAAATATCTCCTAATTTAAAAAAAAAAATCCATATTCGTGGGAAGCGGGGGCGGGGGGTTTTGGAGTTAAATCCACCTCCAATGAGGGAACAAAAATCTCCAGCGAAACGTTCTTCGCTCCACTAAAATTTCAAATTCTTATCAAATTATTATGAACTAAAATAAGTCAAGAGTTTTAATTTTGTCCCAGAACAAGGTCCAAAACTCCGAAATTTTATTCCAGGTCTACAATTTAACAAGGAGTTTTTTTTTTGAAAAATTTCTCATTTGATGATAGTAATTGTCTAACGAATATTCAATTTCAAAATAAAATTAAATTAAGCGTGCCAGATAACCCAGATATTTTCACTTTATTTAAAAAAATAAATTGAGTGATAAGAATTCTGTGTTTCGCTTTTAAACAATTTTTTTTAATTAATAATTATGAACAATCTTTGAAAACCTAAATTGTGGTTCTTAATTAGCTGATGTTTTCTATAAAAAAAACTATTTTTCAAGTGAATTCTTCTTGGTTTCAATGAAACTATTCCAATATTAGCCTGGCTATAAGCTAGATTTTCGATAAAATTTCAAAATAATATTCCTATATTTTGCAAGTTGGCGGAAAAATAACGAGTAAATTAAGGTTAAAATAATTGCAAATGTTGTGGTTCCAAATTTGATAAAAAAAAAAAATCTAAATTTTATGTCTAATTTTGGATTTCGTATCCAATCCAGTCTATTATTCTTCATTTTCTGTTAGAATCATCGTTGGGACAGAATTAGGATTGGAATCTTGGATTTGAATTTCATATTTGTGTACGATGGATGTTTTATACTAAAAACTCGTCATTTTGAAAAACGAAAAGAAAATATTTAAAATTCAAATTATTTTGTAGAAATAGATTTAAAATCTTTATCCTCAATTCTTATGCAGAATTTAAACATAAAAAAAATTAAGGTTGTTAATCCAGAATTGAAAAATCTGAAACAGTCCCAATATGCGCAAATTTCATTCAGATTCACAAACTCAATTACGAATAAATCATTGTTAAAAATCCTATTGAAAACTATGAATTCAGAATTCAAGTAAGGTATTACCTATTGGGAGTTTGGAATTTGGTTTAAATTCATAGGAATTCTTACATGGGACATAGATTATGAATTAAGGTTGAACATGTAGAATTCAGATTTGGAATTAAAATTAAATATTCAGATTCAAATTAAGTTCTTAATGAAGTTTTATAGTCACTGGATTTAATTCTTTATTAAAAATTAAAATTGAATATTCAATCTAAGTCAGTTTGAAATCACAAGCCTGGTGAATAGAACAAGTATAAAGAAAATTTGGAATGATTTCAAATTCCAAAATTGTTCTTATAGCATTTTGATTATTAAATATAAAATAATTAACGATAATTTATTGTTGTATATTTGTATTAAATGTTCAGGTAAAAATTTTGCTAGATAAATTCGATTGTTATTATTCACATGACAGATTAAAAAAAAACAAAATTTCAAACAAAAATCTTAAATTTAAATTGGGTTTACAAAGGTAGAAAATAAATGTGATTTGATCCTAAAGCTTAATTTCTAACTTTTGTTTTTCAATATTTCTTATGTTTCCATGTTTGTAATTTTTTCGTTTTTGTCATTTTTGTCATTTTTTTTTATTTTCGTTATTTTTTTCATTTTTTTCATTTTTGTCAATTTTGTCAGTTTTGTCATTTTTGTCATTTTTGTCATTTTTGTCATTTCTGTCATTTTTGTCATTTTTGTAATTTTTGTAATTTTTGTCATTTTTGTCATTTTTGTCATTTTTGTCATTTTTGTCATTTTTGTCATTTTTGTCATTTTTGTCATTTTTGTCAATACTGATGTTATGAAATCGCTTGGTACATCTTTGTACCTGAAAATGATCACCTTTTCATATGTGATGAAAGAAATTAGAGAAACATGAACTATCAAAGAACGAAAGAACATAAGCCGTAAATATCATGAAAATTTCGAAAAAGATACAACGGCTCACCGACAGGACTTGAACCTGCAATCTCCGCTTCGGTACAACGGCGCGTTAGCCAATTCCACCACGGTGAACGTGATGGAACCGGCGACCACGAGCAATCGAGCTCTGCCGATCAACTGCTGGACCTTCTATCGAAACACCATGTATATCCCGCATGTGATCTTTCCCTCTATTGATCTCTCTTGTTTCTCTAACCCCACCCATCGACTCGGGATTTTAGCCGAGCGAGCACATGGTCGATTGCTTCGGGTTTGCCGCAACTTACGGTCAGATGAAGAAGCAATCAGTGCCGCTCAAGGTTTCGAGCAGACCAGTTACACAGGGAGGTGTTGCTCTGTTGAAATCAATACTGATGTTATGAAATCGCTTGGTACATCTTTGTACCTGAAAATGATCACCTTTTCATATGTGATGAAAGAAATTAGAGAAACATGAACTATCAAAGAACGAAAGAACATAAGCCGTAAATATCATGAAAAGGTCCAGCAGTTGATCGGCAGAGCTCGATTGCTCGTGGTCGCCGGTTCCATCACGTTCACCGTGGTGGAATTGGCTAACGCGCCGTTGTACCGAAGCGGAGATTGCAGGTTCAAGTCCGGTCGGTGAGCCGTTGTATCTTTTTCGAAATTTTCATGATATTTACGGCTTATGTTCTTTCGTTCTTTGATAGTTCATGTTTCTCTAATTTCTTTCATCACATATGAAAAGGTGGTCATTTTTGTCATTTTTGTCATTTTTGTCATTTTTGTCATTTTTGTCATTTTTGTCATTTTTGTCATTTTTGTCATTTTTGTCATTTTTGTCATTTTTGTCATTTTTGTCATTTTTGTCATTTTTGTCATTTTTGTCATTTTTGTCATTTTTGTCATTTTTGTCATTTTTGTCATTTTTGTCATTTTTGTCATTTTTGTCATTTTTGTCATTTTTGTCATTTTTGTCATTTTTGTCATTTTTGTCATTTTTGTCATTTTTGTCATTTTTGTCATTTTTGTCATTTTTGTCATTTTTGTCATTTTTGTCATTTTTGTCATTTTTGTCATTTTTGTCATTTTTGTCATTTTTGTCATTTTTGTCATTTTTGTCATTTTTGTCATTTTTGTCATTTTTGTCATTTTTGTCATTTTTGTCATTTTTGTCATTTTTGTCATTTTTGTCATTTTTGTCATTTTTGTCATTTTTGTCATTTTTGTCATTTTTGTCATTTTTGTCATTTTTGTCATTTTTGTCATTTTTGTCATTTTTGTCATTTTTGTCATTTTTGTCATTTTTGTCATTTTTGTCATTTTTGTCATTTTTGTCATTTTTGTCATTTTTGTCATTTTTGTCATTTTTGTCATTTTTGTCATTTTTGTCATTTTTGTCATTTTTGTCATTTTTGTCATTTTTGTCATTTTTGTCATTTTTGTCATTTTTGTCATTTTTGTCATTTTTGTCATTTTTGTCATTTTTGTCATTTTTGTCATTTTTGTCATTTTTGTCATTTTTGTCATTTTTGTCATTTTTGTCATTTTTGTCATTTTTGTCATTTTTGTCATTTTTGTCATTTTTGTCATTTTTGTCATTTTTGTCATTTTTGTCATTTTTGTCATTTTTGTCATTTTTGTCATTTTTGTCATTTTTGTCATTTTTGTCATTTTTGTCATTTTTGTTATTTTTGTCATTTTTGTCATTTTTGTCATTTTTGTTATTTTTGTCATTTTTGTCATTTTTGTCATTTTTGTCATTTTTGTCATTTTTGTCATTTTTGTCATTTTTGTCATTTTTGTCATTTTTGTCATTTTTGTCATTTTTGTCATTTTTGTCATTTTTGTCATTTTTGTCATTTTTGTCATTTTTGTCATTTTTGTCATTTTTGTCATTTTTGTCATTTTTGTCATTTTTGTCATTTTTGTCATTTTTGTCATTTTTGTCATTTTTGTCATTTTTGTCATTTTTGTCATTTTTGTCATTTTTGTCATTTTTGTCATTTTTGTCATTTTTGTCATTTTTGTCATTTTTGTCATTTTTGTCATTTTTGTCATTTTTGTCATTTTTGTCATTTTTGTCATTTTTGTCATTTTTGTCATTTTTGTCATTTTTGTCATTTTTGTCATTTTTGTCATTTTTGTCATTTTTGTCATTTTTGTCATTTTTGTCATTTTTGTCATTTTTGTCATTTTTGTCATTTTTGTCATTTTTGTCATTTTTGTCATTTTTGTCATTTTTGTCATTTTTGTCATTTTTGTCATTTTTGTCATTTTTGTCATTTTTGTCATTTTTGTCATTTTTGTCATTTTTGTCATTTTTGTCATTTTTGTCATTTTTGTCATTTTTGTCATTTTTGTCATTTTTGTCATTTTTGTCATTTTTGTCATTTTTGTCATTTTTGTCATTTTTGTCATTTTTGTCATTTTTGTCATTTTTGTCATTTTTGTCATTTTTGTCATTTTTGTCATTTTTGTCATTTTTGTCATTTTTGTCATTTTTGTCATTTTTGTCATTTTTGTCATTTTTGTCATTTTTGTCATTTTTGTCATTTTTGTCATTTTTGTCATTTTTGTCATTTTTGTCATTTTTGTCATTTTTGTCATTTTTGTCATTTTTGTCATTTTTGTCATTTTTGTCATTTTTGTCATTTTTGTCATTTTTGTCATTTTTGTCATTTTTGTCATTTTTGTCATTTTTGTCTCTTGAACATTAAAAAGCGTAAACACATATTGTTACCATGATTTCATCCAAAATCAAAGCCAAATCAAATATTCATCCACCAAAACCTAGCTTTGTCAACAAATACATCGGTTTTAATTTGGTTTAAAGATATATCAGTCGAATTTCGAAATACTCACCGGGACCGGTATCAAAAGTGACAGTGCCATAGATAAAAACTGTATCGCTGAATTATTGCCACTTAATAATCGACATAAATCAAACCGCACGGCACACGCAAAACAACAAACGGACCCATTGTCAAACAGAACGCTACAAAAGGTTGAAAAATCGCATAAATTCACGCAATCCAACGCACAATTTTCCGCATATCCTGATTGGGAAAAATATTTCCCCGATAGCACCAAAAAAGAAACGACTGTTCAAACAGAACAAATACCAGAGGTGCGTATCGCAATCGATCGAGAGCATCGGATAAACATATGTTAAACCACTTATCATTCACGTTCTATTATTTTACGTATTCGTAAATTCGCTGTTCTATCTCGGGGACATCAAAAAGGTCCCCGGATAAATTTAACTGCCGAAGACCCATTCGCGCATATCCATCTAATAAATTAAATCCTTTCCATTAAGTTTGCATCCCATTTTTTTCCATTCTGTACCTCTACATTTCGCATCTTCCTGCTATCTGTCATGGCCAATATAATTTTCGACTGCCGCCACTCCGGTGTGAATCCACGACGATTGAAAATAGAACAGGAAAAAAAAACAACAAACATTAAAGCGTAAGAAAAAGGGTTCAATTTTACGGGCTCTCAACTGGAATTGCTTCGTTTTTTTATTTCCTGTCTGCTGTTTGTGTCAATGCTATGCACTTAGAGACACTTTCATTTGTGTTGTTTTACGACAAAACATGCGCTCAATTGGCGCCAAAAATTGTAAATGGATCGGTCTATTTACAAAGTGACTTTAGTTTTTTGTCTTTCTTTGGAAGAAATATTTCTGCCAAAAAAACGAAATCAGAAGTGAGATGGTGTAAGAAGTGATTCAAGTAACTGTTTTTCTATTCACTTACCTAATGACAGAACCGTAGAGAATAACGATAGTGCATAATCATTGTCACCTAATGTTATTTTCCAAGCAAACGAAGTATAAATTTTCTTTTATAATTTTCATTGGCACCGTTGTTCTTTACATTACCCCTTTTTTCCACTCTTATTTTTTTTCAAATTGTGACGAGAGTGTTGAAATGTAAAGAACAACAGTGCCAATTAATATTTTAGAAGAAAGTTTTTATTTCGTTTGCTAGGAAAATTACATAAGATGACAATGATTATGCTCTATCGATATTTTTTCATTGTTTCGTGCTTTGCGATGTTACAAGGAACGACAGAAAGCCAAAAGGGTACAGTCTGTTTAAAAATGAACATCTCATTAGTCTTACTGGGAAGAATACATTCAAACTCCAAGTCGAAAAAGGACAGGTTGTTAGAATTCAGTTTAGTAGTGAAATATAATTCAGATTTGAGTTCAGTTTTTTTCTAATTTCTTTGACCCTAACTATGATTTTATATCGATAGACTGACGTTAAATCAATAAAGCACAATAACAATTACAATTACAATATGCTAGACAGTGAATTGTAGCCTTTCTTAAAGCTTGTAAATAATATTTGGATACCCATGACACAAAAAAATAAACAAATAAATAGATTTATAAATTCTGAACTATGATTAATAAAAAACAAAAAAAATTAAGATATTAAGATTCAAAATTGTTTATAGGATAAAAGTAATAATTTTAAAATACTTTTCATATACACATCATAATTTGCAACTAATTGAAGAGTTTTGAATGACCTAATTCTGGTATATTTTTTATGATCGCATTTCTATGACATTATAATATCACTAAAGTACTCCTTTTGGAGTCACAATATATGGTAACATTGGGATTGTGATATAGCTCAGTTGGCAAGTCAGTTGCTTCCTGAGCCGAGGTTCGTGAGTTCGAGCCCAAAAGAAAACATCGATCACAGTTGAACCGGATATGTTTTTCAATGACTGTCTGCCTACTGCATCGTTGATAAATGACGCGAATGACTTAAAGACGTTAAAACGATTTTCAAAAAAAGTTTCAAAAAATTCAACCTGAAGGTAAAGAATATATTGATAAAATAATTGGGTAAAACTACAAATGCTAGAGTAAAATATGATGATGCAACGTAAAAAACAATAATGTTATCTTATTTTGATCGCCGCTGAGATATATTCTTATTCCAAGTTATTACATATCGGCTAATTATAATTCTAATTAGAGAGTATGCTAATAGAACTTCTTTGCAGCTCAATTTTTAAGTAGTTTAACGAACTTTGAAGTTGACAAAAAGTTCGCATAAATCGCCAAACAACTTCTAAACAGCTTCAAAATCCACTTTATAAGCAGCAAAAAAATCGAAAAAATTACTCTTTCGCTCCCTTCAATTGCCTTCTCAAGTCCACTAATTTGATTCATATTAATCAACCATATTTCTTACTAACTCACATTACATTTAAAAACATGTTCTTACCAAGCCTCGAACCCGAGCTCACCGCTTGAAAGTCGAGATCCAAACTTGTTGCCCTATATGAATATCTGGAGCAGGCAACGATTTTACTCGATGTGGTGATTTTCTTTAAAATGACTTTCAGGTTCTTAATTTCTACTTAATTCCCACTTTCAAGTTGTTAAAAAGTTCTTCCGGAACTAAATGTGTACTTCACATTGTTGTTTCTCAAGTAACGATATGTGTTTATTTATGCAAACACGTGTTGAAGTTCGGAAAAAGTAGATATAAGCCTTTAAATCTACTTCAAAGTTTCTATAATGCGAAGTTGCTTTTGAATGCCCGTTGGAACTAATTAATAACTTTCAAGTTTACAAAATAGTACAACAGAGATTTTTTACGAACTATTGAGCTGTACAAAAAGACTCGCAACCCTTTGATAGCTACTTGGTTTTGAAAAAAATGAGAAGTACGTAACAAGTAGATTGTTTTTCTTCATACAAACTTTGAAGTTCACAAAAAGTAGAAACAGAAACCAAAACAGTACTTTAAAGCTTTTTTTTGAGTATCGGCTGAACTTGATAAAGAATGAAGTTCCATGGACCTCGAAAAAGCATTTTGAACTGCAAAAAAGTTCCACAGAACTTTTGTACAGCTATATATGAACTTATTAGTTCGTTCCTTAAATGACATTCGAACTTTTGGTTGCTTGGGAGCAAGACCGCTTTGGGTAGAATAAACGAATAGATAAAAAAACGATGAACTTTAAACTACTTGGCCCATCACAAGTTGGTTTTTTTTAAGTACGTGACGAAATAGCCATATTGAAAAGTACAAAAATAAATTGGATAAACTATAGATATTAAAAATATTGACAACTTTTAAGTGCCCATGAAAAGTATTGAAATTCAAAGTCAATTTGCCATTTTTGTAAATTTTGTCGATTCTTTTTTGTCAAATTTGGCGAATTTGTCAATTTCGTCAATTTCGTCAATTTCATCAATTTTAAATTTTGAAAATTTTGTCAATTCTATTTTGTCAAATTAGTAGAATTTGTCAATTTCGTCAATTTTAAATATGGTGAATTTTGTGAATTTTGTGAATTTGGTCAATTTTGTGAATTTTGTCAATTTTGTCAATTTTGTCAATTTCGTCAATTTTGTCAATTTTGTCAATTTTGTCAATTTTGTCAATTTTGTCAATTTGGTCAATTTTGTCAATTTTGTCAATTTTGTCAATTTTGTCAATTTTGTCAATTTTGTCAATTTTGTCAATTTTGTCAATTTTGTCAATTTTGTCAATTTTGTCAATTTTGTCAATTTTGTCAATTTTGTCAATTTTGTCAATTTTGTCAATTTTGTCAATTTTGTCAATTTTGTCAATTTTGTCAATTTTGTCAATTTTGTCAATTTTGTCAATTTTGTCAATTTTGTCAATTTTGTCAATTTTGTCAATTTTGTCAATTTTGTCAATTTTGTCAATTTTGTCAATTTTGTCAATTTTGTCAATTTTGTCAATTTTGTCAATTTTGTCAATTTTGTCAATTTTGTCAATTTTGTCAATTTTGTCAATTTTGTCAATTTTGTCAATTTTGTCAATTTTGTCAATTTTGTCAATTTTGTCAATTTTGTCAATTTTGTCAATTTTGTCAATTTTGTCAATTTTGTCAATTTTGTCAATTTTGTCAATTTTGTCAATTTTGTCAATTTTGTCAATTTTGTCAATTTTGTCAATTTTGTCAATTTTGTCAATTTTGTCAATTTTGTCAATTTTGTCAATTTTGTCAATTTTGTCAATTTTGTCAATTTTGTCAATTTTGTCAATTTTGTCAATTTTGTCAATTTTGTCAATTTTGTCAATTTTGTCAATTTTGTCAATTTTGTCAATTTTGTCAATTTTGTCAATTTTGTCAATTTTGTCAATTTTGTCAATTTTGTCAATTTTGTCAATTTTGTCAATTTTGTCAATTTTGTCAATTTTGTCAATTTTGTCAATTTTGTCAATTTTGTCAATTTTGTCAATTTTGTCAATTTTGTCAATTTTGTCAATTTTGTCAATTTTGTCAATTTTGTCAATTTTGTCAATTTTGTCAATTTTGTCAATTTTGTCAATTTTGTCAATTTTGTCAATTTTGTCAATTTTGTCAATTTTGTCAATTTTGTCAATTTTGTCAATTTTGTCAATTTTGTCAATTTTGTCAATTTTGTCAATTTTGTCAATTTTGTCAATTTTGTCAATTTTGTCAATTTTGTCAATTTTGTCAATTTTGTCAATTTTGTCAATTTTGTCAATTTTGTCAATTTTGTCAATTTTGTCAATTTTGTCAATTTTGTCAATTTTGTCAATTTGTCAATTTTGTCAATTTTGTCAATTTTGTCAATTTTGTCAATTTTGTCAATTTTGTCAATTTTGTCAATTTTGTCAATTTTGTCAATTTTGTCAATTTTGTCAATTTTGTCAATTTTGTCAATTTTGTCAATTTTGTCAATTTTGTCAATTTTGGCAATTTTGGCAATTTTGGCAATTTTGCCAATTTTGTCAATTTTGTCAATTTTGTCAATTTTGTCAATTTTGTCAATTTTGTCAATTTTGTCAATTTTGTCAATTTTGTCAATTTTGTCAATTTCGTCAATTTTGTCAATTTTGTCAATTTTGTCAATTTTGTCAATTTTGTCAATTTTGTCAATTTTGTCAATTTTGTCAATTTTGTCAATTTTGTCAATTTTGTCAATTTTGTCAATTTTGTCAATTTTGTCAATTTTGTCAATTTTGTCAATTTTGTCAATTTTGTCAATTTTGTCAATTTTGTCAATTTTGTCAATTTTGTCAATTTTGTCAATTTTGTCAATTTTGTCAATTTTGTCAATTTTGTCAATTTTGTCAATTTTGTCAATTTTGTCAATTTTGTCAATTTTGTCAATTTTGTCAATTTTGTCAATTTTGTCAATTTTGTCAATTTTGTCAATTTTGTCAATTTTGTCAATTTTGTCAATTTTGTCAATTTTGTCAATTTTGTCAATTTTGTCAATTTTGTCAATTTTGTCAATTTTGTCAATTTTGTCAATTTTGTCAATTTTGTCAATTTTGTCAATTTTGTCAATTTTGTCAATTTTGTCAATTTTGTCAATTTTGTCAATTTTGTCAATTTTGTCAATTTTGTCAATTTTGTCAATTTTGTCAATTTTGTCAATTTTGTCAATTTTGTCAATTTTGTCAATTTTGTCAATTTTGTCAATTTTGTCAATTTTGTCAATTTTGTCAATTTTGTCAATTTTGTCAATTTTGTCAATTTTGTCAATTTTGTCAATTTTGTCAATTTTGTCAATTTTGTCAATTTTGTCAATTTTGTCAATTTTGTCAATTTTGTCAATTTTGTCAATTTTGTCAATTTTGTCAATTTTGTCAATTTTGTCAATTTTGTCAATTTTGTCAATTTTGTCAATTTTGTCAATTTTGTCAATTTTGTCAATTTTGTCAATTTTGTCAATTTTGTCAATTTTGTCAATTTTGTCAATTTTGTCAATTTTGTCAATTTTGTCAATTTTGTCAATTTTGTCAATTTTGTCAATTTTGTCAATTTTGTCAATTTTGTCAATTTTGTCAATTTTGTCAATTTTGTCAATTCTGTCAATTTTGTCAATTTTGTCAATTTTGTCAATTTTGTCAATTTTGTCAATTTTGTCAATTTGGTCAATTTTGTCAATTTCGTCAATTTTGTCAATTTTGTCAATTTTGTCAATTTTGTCAATTTTGTCAATTTTGTCAATTTTGTCAATTTTGACGTTGAAATGACGATTCATGAAAAGTATATGCAACCTTTTTTTTATTGCATATTTAAAGGCGAAATACAGGTGTCGTTACTGCCTTAATTTTTGCATCAACAGTAAGAAGATTGTTGTGCATGCAATTTTTTAAAAATTTCCATTCGAATATCATCTGAACCGTTTATTAGAGGAAAGAGGAAAATAAGTGGGTAAAAAATGAGAGATAAGGATCAACTTTTGAAAAAAATAGATTTTTTAAGACTTATATCGCTAAATTCGCCGTTATCAAAAATAAAACAACTAGGTTAATGTTTTGATTTTTTTTTGAATGCCCAGCGGTGCGAAACGGCCGAAACGAGAAAATCGGGTTTGAAATTCTGGAACATCTTATCGAATCCTATTAAAAAAAATCGACCACTTTTTGTTCAAGAAAATCAAGAAATGTACATTATATTCTAATATTGTTCATTGATTTTAACTTTTTCCAGATTAACCAGATTAACCGTAAACTCGATTGAATTTTTCGTAAAACATATCTATTTTTTTTTTATTCTTTAAGACAAAAACATTATTTCCAAAATTTGAGAATAACTGTCTATTTCATTTTTTTAAATCTTGACCCGATATCTAGTGCCTATTTAGACATATTTTTTTTATGTCAACTGTTTTGAAATCTAACAGCTGAACATTATCAAGACTATCTATTTCTACGGGATTTTTATCGAATATCAACAACGGAAGGAATTTCTATGGCCGTGGTTTAAGCTCGAAGATAAGGCAAAGCTTGATACATAAAATCATAAGAGAGTTCAGCTTGCTTTTTCGAAAATTTCGACGTTAACGTTGGGCTGAAATGAGCTTGTGCAAGCAAAATAAATAGATTAATAGAAACGATGAAAAAAAAATTCAATTGAAAAATTTTAGTAATCGAACCAAACACTGTAATATTTTTTTTAAATATCTCAAGTATTTCAATCTTTTTTTCAAGGCAAGAACGAGACATACCATCAACAAATCCTTAGCTTTAGAGAAAGAAGGTGCAGAACTTTTCGCATACGACGCGCTACCAAGCCAACCCGGCAACAACAATGTGAATTCCCCGAAGAGGAAGAAAGTAGATGGTTTGGCATTAGAAAGCTGTCACGACAACCGAAGAAAGGAAACACTCTTCTGCTGATGCCGTTGCTTTCGTTGCACGGAAAAAGGATAAGATGTCGTGTTCCGGTGTGTGGTTTTCGAAGAACCTTCCTCGGCATATAGCTTTTTTTTTAAGGTTGGGGGGAGTTTGCGATAAATTTATTGATTTTGAATTATGATGGCTTACGAGCGGGGGATTTTTTCCTCGATGTCGTGTAGGGAAATGACATTTTTTTCGTAAGCGCATATTCTTACATTTTATTGAAAGAAGGCTGATCAATGTCAAAGAGAAACCTAGTTTTAGAATATGTTTTAAGATAAAAATGAAAATTGAAAGGAATAAATCAATTCGTAGTGTGAAATTTTTACTTTATTTTTTAGAAAAAAACAGTTAATTTGATTAAGTTGAAAGTTCCCAGAAGGATATTTGCGTAAATTTAAACAGAAATAAAAAAGAACTGTCATAAACGTTATTTGTTCAAGTGTCTCAAGAAAATTGCCTTGATGTGTCCGAATCCATTTTCCACCAACACAACTCCGAAATTTTCCATCCAGATTTTCCAAGAAATCCGGCACGTATACGACGAGTTGGCAAGAAGAATAACTGAAAGCTTCTATGCTCAAAACTGCGAGGAACGGAACGGAAATGGCAGCAAAAAGGGGTGAAACCATTTACCCATACCAAGAAAATGCCAAAAACGACACATGATCCTGTCAGAAGTCTTCCTTCCTTTCTTCCCGTTTCGATTCCTGGCAGCAGCATATATGTAAATACGACATGTACCACATAATCCTGGGGCTGTGTTGTAGATTTTATGTGTTTTTGGGCACACACTCGTGGAAAACCCCGAAATCGAACCAGCACAGAGAGAAAGCATAAATTTAAGCGACTCGAGATTTGCAAAAAAAAAAAATGGGAAAAACCGAGGGGGTGAGACAACTTTTCCTCAGCGCGTTTCATTCTTGTGAATTTTCCATTTTCGCAATTTTTTCGCTTCTTTTTTCCACTTTTTTTTCCCAAATCGCCCTCTCCGCGAGGGGTGGAAACCGAGAGAGGGTGGTTCGGTTGCTGTACGTACGATGTTCGACTTGGGATAATGGATTATCGTTAGATGTTTTCTCCAATGATGTTGTTGTTGATGTTGTTGTTGATGTTGCTGCTTACCGATTGCGTTGTTTGCTTTCTCATTCTCTCGATGCCTCGGTGTACTGCTTCTCTTTCTGATACAAACTCGCTTCTATCTATAGTTGTGTGCCTTCCTCCCCCAGAA
The DNA here is from genome assembly GCF_029784155.1 of Uranotaenia lowii. NCBI lineage: Eukaryota > Metazoa > Arthropoda > Insecta > Diptera > Culicidae > Uranotaenia > Uranotaenia lowii. Next base: position 45,455,628 of record NC_073693.1, read on the forward strand.
ATGGATCACCCCGTGTCGTGTTGAGATGTGTCGTTCAATTTTGTTTGCGAAAAAATGTATTGCCAAATAGCGGGAATAGCTCTCGAAGACGTTTGAGTGCCGGGTTGGCAGATTTCCATTTTTTAAGGTAGTGTTTAAGTATTTTGTAGTCGGTTGATTGACGGTACCCAACTGCCAAAACATTTTATTAGTTTTCAGTTGAATAAATACGAATTTATCATTAAAAAATAGTTTTCATTGATTCGATGTATGTACAAAAGTGCTACTTTCTGAAGACAAACGCCTACTTAGCGCCTAATCACAAACTCAATTTCGTTATGAATCGATATTGTTGGCTGGCGAATGATGGATAAAGGTTGATACGGTCAAAATTTTGTCAAGGGAAAACGCGTGTAAATCGGTGAAATCGTTTATTTCAAAAATCAAATTTAATTTCTTTTTAAAGTTTAATAAGTCAAAAATTCAGGAAAAATATTCAGTTAGGCTTCCGCTTTTCCAAATCCGATTTGCCGGGCCTTACGCTTAACCCCTGCCATCAGATTTTGTACAGCCACTTTGTCCACCTTCTTCGCCGCAGAAAGCCAGTTTGCCTTGATCTGCTGCTCGTCCTTAGCAGATTTTTGGTCTTCTTTAGGTTCCGCTTGACAATAACTCAGTATTTCTCAATTGGGCGGAGCTCTGGCGTGTTGGGAGGGCTCTTGTCCTTGGGAACCACCTGCACGTTGTTGGCGGCGTACCAGTCCATGGCCTTTTAACCGTAATGGCAAGATGCTAAATCCGGCCAAAACAGTACGGAACAACCGTGTTTCTTCAGGAAAGGCAGCAGACGTTTATTCAAAAACTCTTTCACGTTAATTTCTTGAATGACAGTCCAGGAAGCTATGAAAATGCTGCTTTTCAAGCCACAGGTACAGATGGCTTGCCAAACCAGATATTTATTCGCGAACTTTGACAGTTTCATGTGCTTGAAAATATCTGCTACCTTTCCCCTTCCTTTTGCCGTAAAAAACTTCTATCCCGGAAGCTGCTTGTAGTCGGCTTTGACGTAGGTTTCGTCGTCCATTACCACGAAGTCAAACTTCATCAGCATCGTCGTGTACAGCCTCCGGGATCGCGCTTTGGCCGTCGTATTTTGTTTATCATCGCGATTTATCACTACCTTCTTGTAAGTCGATAGTCCGGCTCGTTTTTTTTGTTGCGGCATCTCGGAGAAAGAGGTTAGGGTTTCGCTTGAAACTACCGGCAACTCTCTTTGTCGTCTCAGTGGCTTTTGGTTTTCGATTTCTCCCCGATCCAGACTTCATGGCTGTCGACAAACGTTTCCCAAACACTTTAATTACATTTGTAACGGTTGATTTGGCTACTTTTAGCGATTTTGCCAGCTTTCGTGCGAGTAGCTCGGATTTTCGCGATGTGAGAGCAAAATTTTGATACGTTGCTCTTCTTCCTTGGACGGCATTTTGACAACTGAAGAATGAATTCCAAAATCAAAATAGGAGCAACATTCTACACACACACACACACCTTCAAAATGAGGGGTGTTCAGGTTTTTTAAATGCAAAATTGAAAGAAATTCGTCAAGTTGATATTGACCAAATTTTGACCGTATCACCCTTTAATGTGCAACAATGAGACCCCACAGTGGTCATTGGACTGGTCGATAACAATGAAAATCCATATTTTCGATGCGGAGAATACCGTTAGGTGAACCAATATCTTCTAAAAGGTTCAGCTCTATTGATTGAAGCACGAGCTGGTGCAATCGACTTAAAATTTGTATGGGTTCACTACCAAATGCATGAAAAATCAAAATACTTTCAATCTTTTTGTTCAAAAATATGCCACCAGTATGCTTTAAAGCTCAGAGTTCGCCTCAGCTCTTCATTTCTACCAATTTTTTTTTCGACCGCTTCCATTCTTGCCAAAGGAACTGAATAATGCTTCAAATTGAAAGATGTTTCGTCGGACACAAAAATTTAGTGTTGATATTCATTTGTTAAACCGGGTTTTTCCTCTGGAAAAACATCCGAGAACTCTTGTAGGAGATCCTTCCACATTTCTTCTTCGTTCTTCTGAAGAACAGGTGACCGCGGGGAGCTTGTTTCCTCTTCTTCTGCTTCTTCTAGCCCTTTCATAAGTTGATCACCCTCTCACACAGTTAAATGCTATCGACGCAGCCTGATACTTCAGACCCATGGCTAAAAAGCCCACAAAATTCCTTATTGTCCTTGCATATTCGCAAACGTTTCTCATCGTGAAGCATCCACACAGAATGATTATCCAGGAAATCTTTCCCTAATATCATCTCATCAACAAGCTCTCCCACAATTATAAACGAAGCATCCATCCAATGATCGTCAACCCATAAATTAAGTTATACTTGTGAGGTTACTTTTTTGCAATTTTCCGAATGAACCCCTCAAAGTAATAGCCTGTAAAGGCAGCTCAACCAGAGGTACGTCTTGCATTCCAAGTAGTTCATAAAATGCCCTTGAGATGCATGACAGTTCGCATTCGCTGTCGACTAAAGCCTCCACTTCAATTTTGCCCACCTTCACTTCAATGTACGGTGATTGATGGATTCGCAGATTTTCAGATGCTCATATACCGGATCTTCCTTCAGCAACTCTTCCCGACACACGAATACCGTCAAGACTGCCGGTTCCTGTGTTGTTTCTTCGGTTATGGTGGTGTTGTGGTTGTGGTTGTGACTGATTTTACTCGGTCCAGGCCATTCCCATTGCCCTGGACCGTGGACCCCCGCTTGGTTCCCTCCATGATGAATGATTACCTGATCCATTACTATAGCGGGCCGTGGAATTTATGAACCGGTCCTCCGACTATAACACTTGATATGTCGATTTAAGCATTTCCAAGCATGAGCCAACAAAATGCTGGAAATTTCTTAGAGGGGCGGGAAAGATCAATTGAATCAATTCTAGTTCTGTTGGTGGAGGCGTCAGATAACTGGCATTTACCACAATATTCGAAAATATTCGTTCATGTGAGATAATCACTTCTTAGTACATACATAAGTACCTCGCGTAGTTACCTCCGAAGCTTGGCGTCCCAATATTTTTCCAGAAAATGGTACATGAAGTACTCGTAATTTTGAAATAAATGTTCAAACCCACGAGCCCAAATTTACGTTTCTTCCTCTAAGCAGGACAATGCAACAAACAATTTCTCATAAGGGAATACGCTGTTGTTAAAAAAGTACAGCTCGAGCTACTTTATGGGCTTCATTGGATGCTGTTCATCAGAAGTCCTTTGAACGAAGGTTTGGGCCACGAAGGATTTCTGTAAATTTTTCCCTCCGTTCCTGTGAAACCGCTACTTCCATCGATCACACGTGAATGGCTCGAGTTTGGTTACCAAGATTGGGAAAATCCTGACTGAATGCTGGTTCCAGTACTTCTGAAGGTACTACCTGGCAAACCCGATGTACCCAGTCCGTTCGTTGGACGAGAAGGCATATTGCATCCAAAGTAAACCGTTGGCATCGTAGTGAATCTATTCCCTGAAGTATTTTTTTTTATTATTAGGTATACAGGTGGTAATGCCTTTTTAGGGATTGCATTCCAAGGCACAACGAGCCACCGCGTCCCCCTCAGTATGCTTTTCTGGCTCCAATTGGTCGACTCATGATACTAAGTACCCCTGGGGCCTCTGGTCAGAATTCCTATCCGACCTGCATCGAAGGCTGTACCTGAGTATGAAAGGGTACCTCAGGTACACCTTCATCGCTCTAGGTGCTTTGCGACGTAGTTCCACCACCCCGTGGTGCCGAGTGGAAACGTGTCTGCAAGTCCGGCGTATTGCAGATGTACGGCCAAGAGAACTACCGCTAAACCCACTAGAGGCTGTCGACGGGTCTGCCAAACCCGCGCGGAAGAAGTGGTGCACCCGGTTACTTGGGTACCAGTACTTGGATGTGAGCGTGAGGGTCCGAAACGCGTTCGGGGGTCATTGCCCTGAAATGCGGATGTGACCGGAGGGAGAGCGCTTCGGTGGGTATAAACCCGACTCGCAAAACGAGTAGATGCACAAAGTGGTGGCCAATAGTGGGCCGATCACTTAGGGACCTGTTATAAACGCCAGTGTATGAGAGGCACAGTTTGCCGGAGTTGTCAGGGTTCGACACGCTTTTCGGGAATTTATGCGCCTGAACCGCGAGTGCGACCTGATGAGGGCGGTCTACAGCTCGATCTGCACTTCGGGTGAGTCAAGCACCCGACTTGACGATTGAGTAGTTGCGCTGAGTGGTGACTCAAGTCAACACTACTTGTGAGTTCGGTGGAGTCTGAGTCCTACACGTAGCTTAGGAGGCGTGTTCGAACAGAGAAAGTGTCGTCGACAACCCGCTTTGGTTTCTGGGCTTCCAGGACTAGATCCACAAAGCTTGTAGTTGCGCTACATGGGGACCTCATTCACACGATGAGATGTCGGTTTCTAACTCGTCAGAGGAGGGGTTGCGCATCGAGTAGTGTTAGAATTAGGTATTGTTGACAGAGGATTCGGAAACGAGTATTGCCTTGGAGCGCACTAGCGCGAATTGACCTCCGACTATTGAAGCAAAGTGTGTCAAACAGTTCGTGGTGGGAATAAAGGTCAGTGGCCCCAGGTGGACTTTATGGCGTAGGGGGTACAGTGTTCCTTAGCATTGTATCATGAGTCGTCCAATTGCACCCATGGACCCAGAGTAGTAAACTGGGGGGACGCAGTGGCTCGCCGCGCCTTGGAATGGAATCCGTAAAATAGATTTTCCACATGGGTTAACAACTAATAAAAAAATGTGCTCCTCCGTGAGCCTGTCTTTGTACATGAATAGCTCCTTCGCTGCTTGGCATTCCCTATCCTAGAAACGTCATTAAGACCCATCATTGTTGGTCATCAATGTTGGTTACCAGAGCTTTTGAAAAGCTATAATTAAACATGTTAGCAATTTTAGTTTTTTTCGATTCTGGGAGTTCTCGAAGTTTTTTTTTTTATTTTTTCAATCAACCATAATGTTTGATGAATGATAATTGCAATTATTGAGATATGATCTGCTAAAATTAATAGGCAAAACACCAATGTTTTAACCGTATTATGAGCATCTTTTCTACTGCCAGTCAAGATTTTAGGTAAACTGTGTATGAAATAGTATCTCAAAATAAACGCGCCTCGTCAAATCTGATGGTCAAACATGATGGAATTGTTGGAAAATAGGCCTGAAAAAATATTTTCAAATGCTTGCATTGTGAATCCATCAACATAGCGTCAGTTTGTGCCTTTTTATTTTGCAACCAACACGGGCGTTAGTGAATTCAATGCTTAATAGCTATTTTTATGATCAGAATGGTTTTATGAGAGCCATATAAAAAGCTAAAGTTTGACGTTTCTCTCGCAAGCCAACCAACTACACGCTTAGTATGAGTTCCTCATTTCTAAGTTGTTAATCATAAGTACAGTGAATGAGGATAGACTTTTTGAATGAAAAGGGATTGGTTGTGAATGACCCAAGGAATAAACCATGAGTTGAAGTCGAATTTCGTTGTCTGACGCCATCTTAAAATCCAAGATGGCGGTTCCGCTGAACTTGAAAATGTTGTAAATGACTTAAAATCTCATGAAACCCCCCCAATATTGGTATTGGGTGAAAGGGCTAAACGAGTAGAAGTCGACTTTGAAATCCAAGATGGTGGCATCCGCTCATTTTTAAATGCTATAAATGACAAAAAGTCGCATGAAAGGGCTAAACGAGTAGAAGTCGATTTTTTTTCTTTCTGACGTCATTTTGAAATCCAAGATGGCGGCTTCCACTGAACTTAAAAATGCTGTTAATAACTGAAAATCGCAATTCGTGCAATTGTCGTGTACAGCCTCCGGGATCGCGCTTTGGCCGTCGTATTTTGTTTATCATCGCGATTTGGAGGCACTACCTTCTTGTAAGTCGATAGTCCGGCTCGTGTTTTGGCTCGATGCACGGTTGAAGACGATACACCCAGCTTATTTGCAGCATCTCGGAGAAAGAGGTGTGGGTTTCGCTTGAAACTACCGGCAACTCTTTTTGTCGTCTCAGCGCCTTCCGGTTTTCGATTTCCCCCCAATCCAGACTTCCTGGCTGTCGACAAACGTTCCCCAAACAGTTTAATTACATTTGTAACTGTGCAATTCTATCTTCCACGTAGGAAATCACCCATTGCACGAGGCTAGGACACACCCGACTTGTTTGGCCGAAAGCTGGCCACGAATGAATGTGGCTATGCATACAACCACATAGGTATGTGTTAGTCAACTTGTGCTCTCGATTCAACCACATTGAACTGCGGTTGGAACTGTGTGTGTCCAGTAACAGATCGCGCCCGCACAGTAACGGTTGATTTGGCAACTTTTAGCGATTTTGCCAGCTTTGCGTGCGAGTAGCTCGGATTTTCGCGATGCGCAAGCAAAATTTTGATACACTGCTCTTCTTCCTTGGACGGCATTTTGACAACTGAAGAGAGAATTCCAAAATCAAAATAGGAGCAACATTCTACACACACACACACACCTTCAAAATGAGGGGTGTTCAGGTTTTTTAAATGCAAAATTGAAAGAAATTCGTCAAGTTGATATTGACCAAATTTCGACCGTATCACCCTTAATGCCTTATTTACTTGTAAATGAGCAATCAGCAAAAGAAAGTGCCCCATTTCTAAAAGAACTATGCTTTATCCTATTGCTTCATTTATTTTGTTAAACCATGTTTTTGGACCTCAAAGCTAGGAACTGTCTTCCAGATTGAAAGGGAAAACGGCAAGTTTTCCAACACTGGCCCCCTTCACCTGTCAGTGTCGTTTTCCTGAAAGATGACTCCCCAGTGGATTTGCATTTTTTTTCTTCTAACTTCACATTCCAAGAATCGTACTTTACTTCTAAAAGGAACCACCAGCAGCAGTGTTGTTCACAACGCAAAAATGTACCTCCTTACACTCTTTGAAGGTCTTTTTCAATTTGTTTTCTTTTCATTTCGATTAGCTCAACTGATCCAAGGGGCTTGGAAGCTGGGCTGTCAGTGTCTGTCGAATTTTCAAGCCCCCACTCACGCCTCCTAAGGAAATCTTCCTTTTGACTCCACCCGTACCTACGTATTTACGAGAATTATTTCCCGGGGCTTCGAGGATTTTGCTGTTTGATAACCCCATCCTGGAGCAAAATTCTAGCTATTGATCGCTGTCGAATTTGGGAGTAATTGAATTGATTACCAACTGTGAGCTGCCTTTCGAATGTCTTTTTTTTCTTTCTTTTTTCGACAACTGGATGAATTGGATTGAATTTTTCAGAAATGATTATGGCTTCCGAAAAATTGTACTTTCTTTATGTGGATTTTATTTTTCAGTTGAAAACTAATCTCAATCAATTTGTAAGGTTTTGAGAGGGACCTGTCAATCTCTGTTTGCTTTCATTGAAATTGCTAGTTAGTAAACAGTCTTTGAAGAATTTTTCGATGAATAACATAAAGTTTCTAGACATTTAATCAGAATTTAAAGTTCTGAGATTTGATCTGAGTGAAAAATTTTATCTATTTAACTTTGAATTTGAAACTTCAAGTTTGCAATAAAAAAGTCCGAGTTCAAAATCCAATAAAATAAATAAATTATTTAGTCACCACGAGTTTGAATGATGAAACTTAAATGTTGAAAAAAAAAAGAAAAAAATATATTTGGGATTAAAACTTTCATAATTGAGACATTCAAAAGTAAAATAATGTCATAAATTTCTTTTCATTTCAATTTCTGTGGCTTCTGAATTGTAATGGATTGACCTAGTTTCCAAAAACATTTTCCCTAACCTTGGACAACGTTCTTCTCGAATCTGCTCTCATTGACTGAAGAATAATTTACAATCTATTGTTCTTTCCCCGTTCCCGCGGATGTGCTCGGGTAATGAACGTACGAAAACATTTACATAAAATTAAATCTCCCGCTTTTGCGATTTTCCCGGCTTGACTCTGAAGTCCTAATGAAGGAATGTTTGAAAAACTCACACTCTTAAACGAATCAAGTTTACCATTTACACAAACACAATTTCGCGGTTGGTTTTATTTAAAAAAAAAAAACCTCGAAATGAGGGTGGCCCATTTCCTGGGGCAGTAAATGAGCTGTTTTCCCCGGAGAAAATTTCATTCATTTTACTTCCTTCTTGAAAAGAAAGAGGAAATCATTCGGGTTGCGAGGGGGGGAATTTTAAACCAGACATAGAAAAACGCGAAACAAGAGAAAATAATGAGAAGCCTTTTTGGGTGTGGGTGGATTGAGGAAGTATGGCAAACTTTTGCTCGGAATAATTCTACCGGTTGCCGGATGGTGTCCTTGAAGAAATTATGCTTCCTCTCGTTTTTTTTTTTCAGTTTTGAGAAGTTTTCCTGCCAGTGCAATGTCACGGAATGAAGGAAAAAAAAACCTTCAACTGATAAGTGAAAGTCTTTTTCCCGCCAAGGAAGATGACGTAATGAAACGAGAATGAAAATGAGAATGGTGGGTGGGAGGATGGAAATTTTTCCGACTGGCAGACGGGGTGGTATTCATTATTAAAACACTTTTATGGTGGCAATCTTGGCGGGAATGATGATGATGACGATGATTGTTTGGAATTATATAGGGAGCTAAATATGTAAATTGGCATTAGAAGTGTGAGCGTTTTAGGGTGTATTGAAGAAAACAAAAAAATGAATCTGATGCTGCTCAAGATGTGAATATTTAATTGACCTTGAAGATGACATAATATCTCTTAATTTTTGTTAAAATCGGGGGGGGGGGGGGGGCAGATTTCAGCATTTTAGGAGGTTAAAAAGGTAAAGAGAGTTAAAGAGGTAAAAAAGACAACCTTGCACAAATTTCCAACATGATTTGAATGATTGATGGTCGTATGATTTCAAGAAACTTGAAGAACTTATTTGAAATTAAAGCCAGTTTCATATTCGTAGGAAAAATCATCCTATACACATTACTTAGAACCATAAAATGACGCTGACCGTGGCCTAGTAGATTGCGTTCAAGTCTTCTAAGTCAGAGGTCATGAGATCGAATCTCGATCACGGTATACAAAGTACACTTTCTTTGAGCCGATGGTTGTAGCATTTGTAAGACGCTAGCCATCATAACCTTAGAAGATGTACGCTTTAGTGTTAAGTTATTGAAGGATATATTTAAAGAAACAAAAAATCTCACTGAGATCCTATGTGTGTGTTTGTTCATGAAGTTGTTTCTGCACTCTTATTAGAACAAATTGTGTAAAATTCTCCTGCCAGATCATACAACAATCCTTATTGAACATTGAATAATTTTACGCTGAAGTTTTTTTCTGTTTTTTTTTTTATTCAAGCTGAAATTTTAGTTGAAATGTGCGAAGAGCACTTCAAGCAAACTGTGCAGAGAGATGATTCCGGAAGATATGTCGTTCGTTTACCTATGCGCACAGAGATGGTTTCGTTGTTAGGAGATTCGAACGCCCTCGCACTCCGTCGTTTCAAGTCAATGGAACGAAACTTTGCCGCAGATAAAACCTTCGTCAAGCCTACGTCAATTTCTTGGCAGATTACGAGAAGCTTGGACATATGGAGGTGAATCTTCGCGCGTCGTGTAGCCCACAATTCTTTCTACCCCACCATGCCATTCATCGCCCTGAAAGCACCACTACGAAAATCAGAGTCGTGTTCGACGGTTCTTGTCGTGGTTCAACTCATTTGTGCCTCAATGATGTTCTCTACACTGGTCATTCCGTGCAACCAGCTTTGAACGCCACCGTTTTTAACTTTCGAATGCCTCTTTACGTCGTGACTGCCGATATTGAAAAGATGTTTCGCCAAATTTTGAGTCCACCCAGAAGATCGAAAGTTCCAGCAAATTCTTTGGAAAACCAGGCCGTCAGAACCAATCAGCACGTACACACTCAACACCGTTACATACGGTCTCGCCAGTTCGCCATTCCACGTTATTCGAATTCTCGAACAGCTTGTTGCCGATGAAGGAGAATACTACCCATTGGCTGCTCAGATCTTACGAAACGGAACCTACAAGGGCGATATTCTCACAAGTCACAACGATCCGAAAACTCTCGAAGATAGCTGTCACGAACTCATCGAAATGCTCTCAAAAGCCGTCTTCGTTTTGCGGAAATTCGCCACAAATGACCAGTCAATACTGTCCAAAACACCATCCGAATTGTGGGAATTGAAAAACGTCTTGGAGCTAGACAGAACAGCCGCAATAAAAACCCTAGATCTCCTTTGGTTTCCACATAGCGACAGCTTACGATTCAAGGTGCCTTTCCTTCCGGAATCAAGCGGTATCACCAAGCGCATCGTAGTGTCGTAAATAGTGCAGTTATTCGACCCTCTGGGCTTGTTAAGTCCTGTAGTAATGCAAGCTAAAATGTTTGTGCAAAAGCTCTGGGCGGAGTATCTACCCTGGGACATAGAACTCGCAGAAGATCTCAGTAGTTGGTGGAAGCAATACCGTAGCGCTCTCCAGCGGCTCCTGGATATCGAAATTCCACGCAGGGTGATAAGAAATACTCACCATCAATACACCCTCCACTGCTTCTGTGATGCTTCAAAGGGCGGTTACGGATGCAGCATCTACGTCGTTTCGCCGGACTTGTCTGGAACGCTTCAGTCTCGCCTACTTACGTCGAAATCTCGCGTCGCCTCCCTGAAGGGTCATTCCATCCCTCGCTATGAGCTCTGTGCTGCACTGTTGGGAAGTCAGTTAGTAGAAAACCTTCGTAAAACTACCGTTTACACGCAGCCAGCAATATTCTGGTCGGATTCGACCATTGTGCTTTATTGGATTAAGTCCCCGTCACATAAATGGAAGGTATTTGTGTCAAATCGCATAGCCGAAATTCAGCGCCTCACGAAAGATTGTCAATGGAGGCATATACCAACGGAGTTGAATCCTGCCGACAAGGTTTCCCGAGGCGTTCTTGCGAGCGAGATTGTCGGAGACGAACTATGGTTTCATGGTCCGGGATTTCTAACCTCCCCTGTAGAGCAATGGCCCGATTCGAAGGTTTGTATGTAGAATTTTCCCGAGCAAGATTGCGAAGCACAAGTTGTGGTATCTCTTCACAATCACTATCTTGAGACATCACTCATAGATCGAACGTCAGAACTTGCAAAGCTTTTAAAGATTGTGGCATTCTTCTATCGTTTTCACAATAATTGTCGTCTAGAAATATCTAAGCCGCACAAATCCAGTCTCACACCTTCAGAAATCGATCACGCTTTGAAGGTTCTCATTCGTCTAGTACAAAGAAGTACCTTCCACCTGGAAATGCAGATTTACGATCTCAAACGTACATCTTCCTCAACTAAGACGGTCAGTTCGAGGTCCCCGCTAAAGAATCTGAACTTGTTCATGGACGAATTCGGCCTACTCAGATTGAACAGTCTGTCTTACAAATCGAAATGCTCCCTTCGACACCAGATGTCCAATACCACTACCAGCCAAACATCGACATTCCTGGTTGATTGCAAGATCGATTCACCTTCAAACATTCCACGGTGGGCCTGGTCCGGTTCTTGCTACGCTGCGTCTGCGCTTTTGGCCGCTCCAGGGTCGAGTTCTAGTCCGAAGCATCGTTCGTCAGTGCATAACTTGCTTCCGCTGCAATCCAACGCGTAGTACCCAGATGATGGCACCTCTACCCGCAGTTCGCGTTACACCTGCTAAAGTCTTCGCATACACTGGACTAGACTACTGTGGGCCGTTCAACGTGCGTCCGTTAAGTGGGAGAGGCTCGTCGGTCAAAATGTACGTCGCGCTCTTCGTTTGTTTTGTGGTGAAGGCTGTGCACCTCGAAGTTGTTGCGGATTTGACGTCGGTCGCGTGCATCAACGCCATCAAACGCTTTGTGGCAACCCGCGGCCGAGTGTTCGAAATACACTGCGATAATGTGACCGCTTTCGTCGGGGCGGATCGTGAGTTGAGCGCGTTTGTCGACAGTTCCTGCAGCAGTTTAAAACTCCGGATTGGGACAAATACAGCTTGGATAGTGGAACCACCTTTCGTTTCATCCCTGCCCGGTCACCACACTTCGGCGGACTCTGAGAGGACATGAAACGAACTGTTCAAGATTTCTGGCGCAGGTGGGCCAGAGACTACACGAGTCAGCTACACCAGCGCAGCAAGTGGAAGCATCCAAGTTCTTATCTCCAAGTTGGTCAATTAGTGCTTCTTCAACAAGACAACACTCCCGTTCTGCAGTGGCCTCTCGGGCGTGTCGAAAAAATATTTCCTGGTAACGATGGTCAAGTACGAGCGGTGCTGGTTCGCACAGCTCAAGGGCAGTACACACGTGGGGTCACCGAAATCTCCATTCTACCGATCGACCCAGACGAAGACGAAGGAAAGGTGACAACTGACGAAGGTTTATCGGAAGAAACACAGTTGAACGTGGCAGTTCAACGCCGGCCGGATTGTAATGAAAATTGATAAAAACAAGCGAATAGAATTAATTTGTAATTAGAAATTCAGTTAAAGGAAGCCAGGAACAAAATTTGTTAATGTAATTTGAAATGTTAGTATATTGAACACACCTAATCTACAAATACTTATTGTTTACTGTTTATTGTTTAAACATCAACGGATCACATGTTGATCCTAATGACTACACTATAACTAACAAGTTAAAATTAATATCAACATAAAACTACACAATACTAGAGACACTTAAAATTTTTCTTCGGAATACGTTCCTTGAGACGTCGAAGTCGAAATGTTCGGAAAACCGATTAAAAGTTTTTAGAATGCCGATGAAAGCGCTGTTAGCACCGTAATTGTTCAGGCGAATAGGTACGTAGAGCTGCAGGTTCTGGTTTCGTAATCCTCGTGGTCGTACGCTGAGAGGCATGACCTCCAACAGTTCGGGGCAGTCGATTCTAGATGTTAGAAGGTCCGCTACAACTAGAGCACGTGTAGCATTTCGGCGTGCTTGAAGCGTATCTAAGCCTATGAGACGGCAGCGGTTTTCATAGCTTGGTAAACGAAACGGATCTTGCCAGTTTAGGTGTCGTAGAGCGTACCGCAAGAAACGCCGCTGAATATCCTCGATTCTTTCAGCTCCATTCTGGTAGAAAGGGCACCAAACAGCCGAAGCGTACTCGAGAATAGAACGAACTATGCAACAATAAAGACTTTTCAGGCAATACACGTCTTTGAAATCTTTGGCCATACGAAACAAGAATCCAAGGCTTCGAGAAGCTTTGTCAACAACATAGTTCGTATGAGTCTTGAACTCCAGCCGTCGGTCAAGAATAACGCCCAGATCGTTAATATGGTCCACGCGGATGATGGATTGGTCTCCGAGGATGTACTCTGCATGAAGAGGATGTCGCTTACGGGTAAACGATATTACCGAGCATTTACTGCGGTTCAAGGGCAAGCAATTGATATCGCACCAGTGAGCAAAAGCGGTGAATTGCTGTTGAAGGAAGTTGATGTCGTCTTGGCCGTTTATGGTGTGAAAAAGTTTCAGGTCATCGGCATATGCGAGCTTTGTGCCACCGAGGAGCGAGAGTACATCATTAAAATAGATCACGAAAATGATCGGTCCCAAATGACTTCCTTGAGGCACTCCTGAAGAGGCAACGAATTGCCTAGAATAGAATTCATCAGTACGAACGGATAACTTTCGTCCCATTAAGTAACTCCGGAACCAATCCAGTAGGGAACCACAGAAGCCTAAACGTTCGAGCTTTGCGATTGCAATATCGTGGTTCACCTTATCGAACGCAGCAGAGAGATCTGTGTAAATGGCGTCTGTTTGAGTTTTCTTGGCAAAGCTGTCCTGCACGAACGATGAAAAGCTCAGTAGGTTAGTAGTCGTGGATAGTTTAGGCATGAACCCGTGCTGATCGTTGGAGAAGTGATGCTTGCAAAATGAGAAAATTGGATCCAAAACAACCAGTTCAAAAAGTTTGGCGATCGCGCATAAAGCGGTGATTCCGCGGTAGTTGCTCACATCTCTCTTATCTCCCTTTTTATGGACAGGAAACATGTGAGCTTCTTTCCACAATGAGGGAAAGATTCCGCACTCCAGCGATGATTGAAAGATGTGCCTTATAGGTGTCAGCAGAGATGGCATAAAACGCTTCAAAAAAGTAGCTGGTATACCGTCCGGGCCCGTAGAAGATAAATTTTTTAGCTTAGCTGTCGCTTTTAGGATGGCTGCATCGTCGACCAGAATACCATTCAAAGATGACCCTGGGGGTGAAATATTTCCAACAGCCCTGGCCAGTTGCTCCAAGGAAATTTCCCCAGTGATGAAGATTCCAGAAAATTTCTCGGCAAAAAGTTCACAAATTTCTGGATCAGAATTCGCTGTGTCGCTGTCAAGGAACATGTGAGACGGGAGTTCTGGTTCTTTCCGTTGATTTTTTACGTGTTTCCAAAAAGATTTCGGACTGGTCTTAAAATTCCTTTGTAACCGGTTTAGATAATTTAAGTAGCTACGCTTACTGACTTTTTTATAAGCGGAGTTTAGTTTGCGGTATTCACCCTTAGTGTAAGGGGATTTGTGCTTGTTGTAGTTTCGGAGTGCACGTTTCTTGGCCGTCTTCAGTCGCCGCAGTTCTTTAGTGACCCAGGGAGCCCGTAGATTTGTAGCCACCCAACGTTTCGGAACATGGCGATCAATGATGTAGTTGAGAATGTTCGAAAATGTCTCAGCAGCTGCGTTTGGACTCAAGAACGAGAGATATAGCTTCAAGATCCACGTTCTTGAAATCTTGATAGAAGGATGCCGTTTTCTTCACGGGGGCAAATATCCTTGCGGCATCGAGAGAGACCACTAAGGCTGGGTGATGTGGAACAGCTTTGACAAGGGGAGCGGGTGCTAAGTCAATCGTCGGAATCCTGAAACCTTCATTAACGAAACAGAGGTCGAGCATACGTCCATTTTCATTCTCGATATTATTTATCTGACGTAAAGTCGCTGTACTAAGGGCGTCTAAGTATACGCTAGAAGATGCCGAGAACGAGGAACGCATAGGATCTGGATACAGAAAGCCACTTCGAGAGGAGCACCATTTTAGGCCGGGCATGTTGAAGTCGCCAATGACGAGTATGTCATCCTCAGGAGAACAAAAAGAGCTGATTTTAGACAGGCAACGCGAAAAGGACTCTGCTAAAACCAGGTCGCCAGAACGATCGGGTGGCACGTACACTACGCATAGATAGAGTTTCCGATTACCGAGATCAATGCGGGTCCAAAGAAGTTCCAGATCGTCCCAGGAAACGTCTTCGATAAGGAAAGCCGGGAGTGTAGATCTAACGGCAAGTAACACTCCACCACCAGTAGATTTTTTGCTGTTGAGGGGGCTACGATCGCAACGAAACACAGTATAATCTGGGCCAACAATCTGACTGGAGAGGGTACGGTCATTAAGCCATGTTTCGGTAAAGGCAATGATATCGTAGCAGGAGCACGAAGTAGCAAGCAGATAATCGATCACGCAGGAATTAACACCACCCGTGTTCTGGTAGAAAATGCTGATAGAGTAGTCCGATTCAGATGCAGTACCGGAACAAAGATAGCTGGAAAGGCAGATTTCATCACGCGGAGAAGAACTGTCTATGATATCATACTTGCCTGATAGCGCAAGCTGGAGAACCTTACCTTGTATACTTACCTAAATACCTACTTACCTTTTGATGCTCTGCGACGTAGTTCCACCTCCCCGTGGTGCAGAGTGGAAACGTGTCTGCAAGTCCGGCGTATTGAAGATGTACTACACCAAGAGAACTACACCAAACCCACTAGAGGCTGTCGACGGGTCTGCCAAACCCGCGCGGAAGAAGTGGTGCACCCGGGTACTTAGGTACCAGTACTTGGGTGTGTGCGTGGTGGTCCAACACGCTTTCGGGGGGTCATTGCCCTGATATGCGGACGTGACCGGAGGGAGAGCGATCGCCAACTCGTTTTGCGCTTCGGTGGGTATAGACCCGACTCGCAAAACGAGTAGATGCGCAAAGTGGTGGCCAATGGTGGGCTGGATCACTTGGGACGTGTTAACACGTCAGTGTCTGTGAGGCACAGTTTGCCGGAGGTGTCAGGGTTCGACACGCGTTTCGGGAATTGATGCGCCTGAGCCGCGAGTGTGACCTGATGAGGGCGTTCTATAGCTCGATCTGCGCTTCGGGTGGTCATGCGCCCGATTTGAAGATCGAGTAGTTGCGCTGAGTGGTGACTTAAGTCAACACTACTTGAGAGTTCGGAGGAGTCTGAGTCCTACACGTGGCTTAGGGGGCTTACCCCTCCTACCCGCGTGTTTGAACAGAGGAAGTGTCGTTGACAACTCGCTTTGTGTTCCCGGATCTTGGACTGGATTCACAAAGCTAGTAGTTGCGCTGTGTGGGGACCTCATTCACACGATGAGATGTCGGGTCCTAACTCGTTAGAGGAGGGATTGCGCATCGAGTTGTGTTAGAGTGAGGTATTGCTGATAGAAGATTCGGAAACGAGTTTTGCCTTGGAGCGCACTAGCGCGAATTGACCTCCCACTATTGAAATACAGTGTGTCAAACAGTTCGAGGTGAGAACAAAGGTCAGTGGCCCCAGGTGGACTTTATGGCGTAGGGGGTATAGTGTTCCTTAGCATTGTATCATGAGTCGTCCAATTGCACCCATGGACCCAGAGTAGCAAACTGGGGGGACGCAGTGGCTCGCCGCGCCTTGGAATGCAATCCGTAAATTGGATTTACCACCTGGGTTAACAACTAATAAAATAAACTTACCTTTTGATACTTAACTTGAATTTGATCGAACTGGCATCCCTGAAATAAGAAATGTCAAAAATTAGGAAATTGATGACGCACATTAAATCACCTCTCGAGGAGGCAACATCGGCCTAGTTTTTATTAACCGCAAGGTGTCGTGAGTTTCTGTATTTCATCCGAACTTCTCCCAGAGGGACCCAGTATACCCGTCGGACGTTTGGAAGTGGCCGCTACCTGGACAAACGGCGATATCGCAGGTGAATTGACAACAAGTTCCATTTTATATTGCAAAGGTTTAGTAATCAATCTGAGAAGAATCGTAGTATCGCCTTCAAACCATTGATTAGCATTTTCAAATCTTTTTTCAGTTTTTCGTCAACAAAATCAGGAAACGCATTCAAAAAATTAAAAAAAGGTTTTTAAATAACGGGTTTGTTTTTCAGATCAGAAGACTTCGACAGACATTGAAAATATTCTTTTGAACGGATTTGAGTCAGCATTTTTACTCAAATGTCCACAAAAGTAGATAATCATATGGGCACACAAATTTCCGTAACTTCCTCTTGAATAGAGTTTCTCTGACCATTATCCTTTCCTTTTTCGACAGGAGTAAGACATTATAAATCCCCATGTTCGATCTAAATAAATCCCTCCCACACAAGATGAACTCGACTGTAGTCGGTTGGGAAAACATGTAGAGAAAAAAAAAACAAATCCTAAACTACCCGGACCGAAAAAAGGCTAGCTGGAGGTGGTCACGATATTCATCGGCAAATTCGAAATTGATTGGTTTTTATTACATCGGGATTTTGATTTTTTTTGGATAGCTTCCAACTTCCGAAAGGGGAAAATCCTGTGGATTGTTGCTTTTTTATGTTCTTTTCAAACGCCCTATCGGAAATGGCGCACAGTTCAGAATGGCCACCTCACTCTGATGTTCGATCCCAGACAGGCAGGAATTAAGCGGCCAAAATTCCCCCGCATCGATTCCATGCCCCTTGGATTTTCGGGTTTTCGTTGGAAAGCCGGAACGCAAATAAAAAGGGAGGTTTCCTCCCGCTATGGTGATCCGTGTTGGTTTTTTTTTTTATCGAAAGAAATGTTTGGGGGCTCATGTCCCGACAAATTGATACATACGTCGTTCCGGGAAAGAACAACATCGTTTTGGGGAATGACGAAGCAATTTCGATGAATTTTATGTATTCTTTTATTTCTGACAATGTCAAGCAGGATTACAAGGGAACGAAATGTGTAGTTAATTCTGACTATTAATTTCGGAAAAATAAATTTCCTTCTTATCTGAACTCGTTACCGAACACATTATCATTTGATAGGGAAAAAGTCATTTATCTATGCTTACACACCTTGAAGGAAATATCCAGTCAATCCATCAAATATAAAAAAAAACTTGAACTTTGATTGGAAGTAACCAATCATTTGCCTCGAAGATATTCAATGTAATGGTTCCAAT
The DNA here is from genome assembly GCF_029784155.1 of Uranotaenia lowii. Lineage (NCBI taxonomy): Eukaryota > Metazoa > Arthropoda > Insecta > Diptera > Culicidae > Uranotaenia > Uranotaenia lowii. Next base: position 45,473,844 of record NC_073693.1, read on the forward strand.
AAAAACGCAAATTTCTTTAACAACAGCAACAATAGACCGCCTGTAATGGAATGCTGATTTCGCGAGAAAGAGAAAAGCCCGCGTTTTTTTTCTGCTTCCTCATTTATTGGGACAAAATTGCTACCCAATAGCTTTATCTGTCACCGCACTCGCAAAACAGACGAATAAGTAAGTACCAATCCCGGGAAATCGAGACACAAATTGAATGAACCGAGCGAAGAATGAAATATCTATTCAATCCTTTTTTCCTCCTTCTCCCACTTCACCCATTCACTTATTCTATCTCACAACCCAAACAAAAAGTAAGTACAACAATAATCATAACAACAACAGCAACAACTGAACGACTTACATTGTATTAAAATTCTGGTAAGTGGAAGGAAAAGGCTTGGTAGAGAGATTTTTTTTTCACTTCTAGGTATGTATATGGAGCTGGCCCGAGTTCAATCAGGCAAGACTTTTGTGTGCATTGAATTGATTATTTTTCCCTGGTGGATTCTTCCATTTGAAAGCTAACATTTCTTGAACGCTTCCTCTCTAGCGGATGAATTCGTATCGAGCTAAGACATTGTCGCTGTGGAAAAGTACATATATAATGCATTCAATGATTGCTGCAATGTTTTGAGCAAAAAATATTGAGTAAAGTTGAATGAGATTTTCCATAAGATAAGATATATTTTTCAAGAAAAAAAAAAGTTTCTCGAAAAAATTTCGATTTGAACTAATTTGACGTGGTGCCATGTTAAAAAGCATTGCAATAAGATTGAATGGCTAGAAAAACTTTTAATCATACATGGCGACCGTCAAAAATTATTTGAAACATTGTTAAAATGTAATTCTTATTTGGCGACCGTCAACATTGATTTGAAACATTGTAATAATGTAATTTTGTAATGTAATAATGTAAAATCATTGTAATGTTTCATGTAAATTTTGACGGTCGCCATGTAAGAATCAAATTTATTCTAGCCATTCAATTTCAAAGCACCATGTCAAATAAGTCAAAAAATTTTTTCAAAAAGATATTTTATCTAATGAAAAATGCTATCCAAATGTTGTATGCTGCGTTTCCTCATACCAGACAGGAAATGCGATGTGAGATCGAACATGAAACGATTGAACAATTCGAAGCACGGGTGTGGAGGACGATGTTGATAAATGTCTTTTTTCAAAACACGTTCTTTTCTTTTGTAGAACTACTTCCTTATTCTTTCAAGATTAGTAATTTAGCAACAATTTCCAAAGAAATAATTGAAATTCTGAAAATTTCATAGAAATTTATTATCTTTAACTATCTATACTATCTATCTTCTACAATACTAAGGTTGAGAACTAGACAGCACAAATTCATATCAAATATTTTTAAAAAAAGGTTCATAAAGAAGGTTTAAAATTAAAACGAAAATTTTAGAAGATTGAGAAAAAATTTAAAAAAAGAAAGAAAAATGTAACAAAAATCAGACAAAATGAGACAAGTTTAAAAAATATACCAAAAATGATAAAAAATGCAAATAAAATGAGCTTAATGAGACAAGAGTGAAACGAAAATAAGACAAAAATGATAATGAGACCCAATAATAAAAGACAAATATGATACAAAAGCAAAACAAAATTCGACAAAAATGAAGAAAAAAATAAAAAAATATGAGTCAAAAAGGAGACAGAATACAAAACATAAATAAGATGAAATGAGACAAAAATGAAACGAAATTCGATAAAACTATAACAAAAAATATAAACCATGAGAAAAAATGAGACACAATATTTAAAAATAACCAAAAATGATTTGAGAATGGGACAAATTTTAAAAAGAAATGAAACAAAAATAAGGAAGTGATTAAAACTACATCACAAACGAGACAAAATTCAAAGGAAATCTGTACACAAATTAAAAGAGACAGATATTTTACAAAATTTAAAAAATATGAAACAAATCAAGAGAAAAATAGACAAAACGATTCAAAATGAAATGGAAATAAGCAAAATTGAAACGAAAATGAAACAAAACGAGATGACAATAAGGAAAAATTTAGACATGAATAAAACAAAAATGAATCTCTCTATAAAATGAGGAAAAAATGATACCAAATAAAACAAATTTGTGAAAAAATCGGTACAAAACTAAGACAAAATAAGACAAAAAAAAGATGAACATGAAACAAAAATGAGACGAAATTTAAACAGAAACAAAAGAATAATCAGAAAAAAATTTTAAATACAGAAAAAAAATGATTCGGTTTGAAACATAAAAGTGACAGAAATGAGACAAAAGCCAGACTTACAATAGATTAAAGGTAAACAAGACAAAAATGAGATGAAAATGAGACAAAAAAGATACAAAGATATTTTCTCTTATACGCCAGAAAAGCCAGAATACAAAAAGAGGCATAAATACAAAAGAATAGGAATAAAAACAAAACAAAGAAAGGAACGAAAACGTGACAAAAAGTGAGAAGAAAATAAGACAGGAAATGAGATGAAAGTAGGTTAAAAATAAGAACATGAATTAAATAAATAGACAGAATTGAATAAAGAAATGCAATTAAAATGAATAATAAAATAATAATACGACAAAAGAGAAAAGAAATGAGGAAAAAATAAGATAAAATAGAACACGAATAAAACACAATAAAAAAAGACAAAAATGATATGAATAAACCAAAAATGCAACAGAAATGAAAAAATGGGTAAAAATGAGTTAAAATAGGGCCAAAAGTGAAACACAATATAAACCAAAAATGAGATATGCTTGAGACATAAATAAGACCAAAATTCGATTAAAATGATACAAACATGGAACAAACATTAAGAGAAAAATGAAACAAAACTTCAAAAATCAACAAAAATAAACATAAACCGTACAAAATTGTCAAAATTGTAAAAATTGTAGAAGTTGTAAAAATTGTTAAAATTGTAAAAATTGTAAAAATTGTAAAAATAGTAAAAATTGTTAAAATTGTCAAAATTGTCAAAATTGTCAAAATTGTCAAAATTGTCAAAATTGTCAAAATTGTCAAAATTGTCAAAATTGTCAAAATTGTCAAAATTGTCAAAATTGTCAAAATTGTCAAAATTGTCAAAATTGTCAAAATTTTCAAAATTGTCAAAATGGTCAAAATTGTCAAAATTGTCAAAATTGTCAAAATTGTCAAAATTGTCAAAATTGTCAAAATTGTCAAAATTGTCAAAATTGTCAAAATTGGCAAAATTGTCAAAATTGTCAAAATTGTCAAAATTGTCCAAATTGTCAAAATTGTCAAAATTGTCAAAATTGTTATAGGGGAGATGGGGGCATAATGGCCACCTTAAGGAAAACGCTTATTTAACCATAGAGAACAGCTGTAATATGTGAATTACATCATTGTTTCGTGTTCAGACATTCAAATAGTCTATTGCCTAATTGGATGAAGCTTGAAAAAGTAGATAAAAACGTTTAAAAATGCATTTTAAAAATTTTTGCCGAAAGCTGAAAACCAGTCACTGTAGAGGCATAATGAGAAACCCCCCGAGGCAATATGAGCACCATTAATGAAGGCATAATGAGAGTTTTGTGCCGGGAAGTCTAGCAGCAAATTCGACTCGATGAAGTCAACTGAGTAATAGAGCTACAGCTAGACTTGTATCGTCTGACGATTTGGCCTATTGGAGAGGTAATCAGTAGGCTCAAGTTCGATTCCTGGTCGAGGTGATTTTTTTTTCATTTATCATTCATGATCATGATTGCACTAAACGGTGAGGCGTAGATTCATCAAACAAAGCAATAACAAAATAATCTAGGTCTGTTTGTAGAATTCAAAGAATGAAAACATGCTCATACATTATGTTTCTGGTGTTTTGTTTGACGGATGATGCTTTGATGCTATTAGCCTTATAATGAAACAATAAAAAAATCATTCATGAATGGTATTTGCAAAAAAATCCCCCCGAACAGGAATCGAACTCGAGTCTACTGATTACCTCTCCGACACCTTACCAATAGGCCAAATCGACAGACGAAACAAGCCAAGCTGTAGCTCTATTATTCAGTTGACATCATCGAGTAGAATTCGCTGCTAGATTCCCCGACAGAAAATGCTCATTATGCCTTCATTGAAAGTGCTCTGTTCGCCTCTAGTGAACAAATTAAAGTAAAAAAGCGTTTTAAAATTGATTAAAGTAAAAAATCAAAAATTTTATGATGTTGAAAATTGAAAAACGATGTGTAGATCATGTTGTAGTGCGTACATTTCAGATCAAAATGATTTATAGGTCATAAAAGCTTATTTGGTGGTGCTTAAAAATTATAATATTTTCGTCACTTGAGAACCTAGCTGGTTATTATTTAATATTTCTGTAAAGATTAGAAGGATATTTCTTTATTGGTGAAAAATTAATACTATGGATAGTACGCAACAAATCCTTACGAAAATTTGTTTAAGAAAATACGTACTTATGTAGAAATAAGGAGTGCTCATTATGCCCTGGGTGCTCGTTATGCCCTCATCTCCCCTAATTGTCAAAATTGTCAAAATTGTCAAAATTGTCAAATTGTCAAAATTGTCAAAATTGTCAAAATGACAAAAATGACAAAAATGACAAAATGACAAAATGACAAAAATGACAAAAATGACAAAAATGACAAAAATGACAAAAATGACAAAAATGACAAAAATGACAAAAATGACAAAAATGACAAAAATGACAAAAATGACAAAAATGACAAAAATGACAAAAATGACAAAAATGACAAAAATGACAAAAATGACAAAAATGACAAAAATGACAAAAATGACAAAAATGACAAAAATGACAAAAATGACAAAAATGACAAAACTGACAAAAATGACAAAAATGACAAAAATGACAAAAATGACAAAAATGACAAAAATGACAAAAATGACAAAAATGACAAAAATGACAAAAATGACAAAAATGACAAAAATGACAAAAATGACAAAAATGACAAAAATGACAAAAATGACAAAAATGACAAAAATGACAAAAATGACAAAAATGACAAAAATGACAAAAATGACAAAAATGACAAAAATGACAAAAATGACAAAAATGACAAAAATGACAAAAATGACAAAAATGACAAAAATGACAAAAATGACAAAAATGTCAAAAATGACAAAAATGACAAAAATGACAAAAATGACAAAAATGACAAAAGTGACAAAAATGACAAAAATGACAAAAATGACAAAAATGACAAAAATGACAAAAATGACAAAAATGACAAAAATGACAAAAATGACAAAAATGACAAAAATGACAAAAATGACAAAAATGACAAAAATGACAAAAATGACAAAAATGACAAAAATGACAAAAATGACAAAAATGACAAAAATGACAAAAATGACAAAAATGACAAAAATGACAAAAATGACAAAAATGACAAAAATGACAAAAATGACAAAAATGACAAAATTGACAAAAATGACAAAAATTTTCAAAATTGTCAAAAATGTCAAAATTTTCAAAATTGTCAAAAATGTCAAAATTGTCAAAATTGTCAAAATTGTCAAAATTGTCAAAGATTCAAAATTGTCAAAATTGTCAAATTGTCAAAATTTTCAAAATTGTCAAAATTGTCAAAATTGTCAAAATTGTCAAAATTGTCAAAATTGTCAAAATTGTCAAAATTGTCAAAATTGTCAAAATTGTCAAAATTGTCAAAATTGTCAAAATTGTCAAAATTGTCAAAATTGTCAAAATTGTCAAAATTGTCAAAATTGTCAAAATTGTCAAAATTGTCAAAATTGTCAAAATTGTCAAAATTGTCAAAATTGTCAAAATTGTCAAAATTGTCAAAATTGTCAAAATTGTCAAAATTGTCAAAATTGTCAAAATTGTCAAAATTGTCAAAATTGTCAAAATTGTCAAAATTGTCAAAATTGTCAAAATTGTCAAAATTGTCAAAATTGTCAAAATTGTCAAAATTGTCAAAATTGTCAAAATTGTCAAAATTGTCAAAATTGTCAAAATTGTTATAATTGTCGAAATTGTCAAAATTGTCAAAATTGTCAAAATTGTCCAAATTGTCAAAATTGTCAAAACTGCCAAAATTGTCAAAATTGTTATAATTGTCAAAATTGTCAAAATTGTCAAAATTGTCAAATTGTCAAAACTGTCAAAATTGTCAAAATAACAAAAATGACAAAAATGACAAAAATGACAAAAATGACAAAAATGACAAAAATGACAAAAATGACAAAAATGACAAAAATGACAAAAATGACAAAAATGACAAAAATGACAAAAATGACAAAAATGACAAAAATGACAAAAATGACAAAAATGACAAAAATGACAAAAATGACAAAAATGACAAAAATGACAAAAATGACAAAAATGACAAAAATGACAAAAATGACAAAAATGACAAAAATGACAAAAATGACAAAAATGACAAAAATGACAAAAATGACAAAAATGACAAAAATGACAAAAATGACAAAAATGACAAAAATGACAAAAATGACAAAAATGACAAAAATGACAAAAATGACAAAAATGACAAAAATGACAAAAATGACAAAAATGACAAAAAATGACAAAAATGACAAAAATGACAAAAATGACAAAAATGACAAAAATGACAAAAATGACAAAAATGACAAAAATGACAAAAATGACAAAAATGACAAAAATGACAAAAATGACAAAAATGACAAAAATAACAAAAATGACAAAAATGACAAAAATGACAAAAATGACAAAAATGACAAAAATGACAAAAATGACAAAAATGACAAAAATGACAAAAATGACAAAAATGACAAAAATAACAAAAATGACAAAAATGACAAAAATGACAAAAATGACAAAAATGACAAAAATGACAAAAATGACAAAAATGACAAAAATGACAAAAATGACAAAAATGACAAAAATGACAAAAATGACAAAAATGACAAAAATGACAAAAATGACAAAAATGACAAAAATGACAAAAATGACAAAAATGACAAAAATGACAAAAATGACAAAAATGACAAAAATGACAAAAATGACAAAAATGACAAAAATGACAAAAATGACAAAAATGACAAAAATGACAAAAATGACAAAAATGACAAAAATGACAGAAATGACAAAAATGACAAAAATGACAAAAATGACAAAAATGACAAAAATGACAAATATGACAAAAATGACAAAAATGACAAAAATGACAAAAATGACAAAAATGACAAAAATGACAAAAATGACAAAAATGACAAAAATGACAAAAATGACAAAAATGACAAAAATGACAAAAATGACAAAAATGACAAAAATGACAAAAATGACAAAAATGACAAAAATGACAAAAATGACAAAAATGACAAAAATGACAAAAATGACAAAAATGACAAAAATGACAAAAATGACAAAAATGACAAAAATGACAAAAATGACAAAAATGACAAAAATGACAAAAATGACAAAATTGTCAAAATTGTCAAAATTGTCAAAATTGTCAAAATTGTCAAAATTGTCAAAATTGTCAAAATTGTCAAAATTGCCGAAATTGTCAAAATTGTCAAAATTGTCAAAATTGTCAAAATTGTCAAAATTGTCAAAATTTTTAAAAATTGTCAAAAATGTCAAAATTGTCAAAATTGTCAAAATTGTCAAAATTGTCAAAATTGTCAAAATTGTCAAAATTGTCAAAATTGTCAAAATTGTCAAAATTGTCAAAATTGTCAAAATTGTCAAAATTGTCAAAATTGTCAAAATTGTCAAAATTGTCAAAATTGTCAAAATTGTCAAAATTGTCAAAATTGTCAAAATTGTCAAAATTGTCAAAATTGTCAAAATTGTCAAAATTGTCAAAATTGTCAAAATTGTCAAAATTGTCAAAATTGTCAAAATTGTCAAAATTGTCAAAATTGTCAAAATTGTCAAAATTGTCAAAATTGTCAAAATTGTCAAAATTGTCAAAATTGTCAAAATTGTCAAAATTGTCAAAATTGTCAAAATTGTCAAAATTGTCAAATTTGTCAAAATTGTCAAAATTGTCAAAATTGTCAAAATTGTCAAAATTGTCAAAATTGTCAAAATTGTCAAAATTGTCAAAATTGTCAAAATTGTCAAAATTGTCAAAATTGTCAAAATTGTCAAAATTTGTCAAAATTGTCAAAATTGTCAAAATTGTCAAAACTGTCAAAATTGTCAAAATTTTCAAAATTTTCAAAATTGTCAAAATTGTCAAAATTGTCAAAATTGTCAAAATGTCAAAATTTTCAAAATTTTCAAAATTTTCAAAATTGTCAAAATTGTCAAAATTGTCAAAATTGTCAAAATTGTCAAAATTGTCAAAATTGTCAAAATTGTCAAAATTGTCAAAATTGTCAAAATTGTCAAAATTGTCAAAATTGTCAAAATTGTCAAAATTGTCAAAATTGTCAAAATTGTCAAAATTGTCAAAATTGTCAAAAATGTCAAAATTGTCAAAATTGTCAAAATTGTCAAAATTGTCAAAATTGTCAAAATTGTCAAAATTGTCAAAATTGTCAAAATTGTCAAAATTGTCAAAATTGTCAAAATTGTCAAAATTGTCAAAATTGTCAAAAATGTCAAAATTGTCAAAATTGTCAAAATTGTCAAAATTGTCAAAATTGTCAAAATTGTCAAAATTGTCAAAATTGTCAAAATTGTCAAAATTGTCAAAATTGTCAAAATTGTCAAAATTGTCAAAATTGTCCAAATTGTCAAAAATGACAAAAATGACAAAAATGACAAAAATGACAAAAATGACAAAAATGACAAAAATGACAAAAATGACAAAAATGACAAAAATGACAAAAATGACAAAAATGACAAAAATGACAAAAATGACAAAAATGACAAAAATGACAAAAATGACAAAAATGACAAAAATGACAAAAATGACAAAAATGACAAAAATGACAAAAATGACAAAAATGACAAAAATGACAAAAATGACAAAAATGACAAAAATGACAAAAATGACAAAAATGACAAAAATGACAAAAATGACAAAAATGACAAAAATGACAAAAATGACAAAAATGACAAAAATGACAAAAATGACAAAAATGACAAAAATGACAAAAATGACAAAAATGACAAAAATGACAAAAATGACAAAAATGACAAAAATGACAAAAATGACAAAAATGACAAAAATGACAAAAATGACAAAAATGACAAAAATGACAAAAATGACAAAAATGACAAAAATGACAAAAATGACAAAAATGACAAAAATGACAAAAATGACAAAAATGACAAAAATGACAAAAATGACAAAAATGACAAAAATGACAAAAATGACAAAAATGACAAAAATGACAAAAATGACAAAAATGACAAAAATGACAAAAATGACAAAAATGACAAAAATGACAAAAATGTTTAAAATGTCAAAAAATTTAAAAAATGAAAAAAATTTAAAAAAAGGTCAAAATTGTCAAAATTGTCAAAATTGTCAAAATTGTCAAAAATGTCAAAAATGTCAAAAATGTCAAAAATGTCGAAAATTTCGAAAATGTTAAAAATGTCAAAAATGTTAAAAAAAAATTAAAATCGTGTCAATATTTTAAGAATTGTTTCGAAATGAAGTCAAATCTTTTTTAAAATCTGAGAATGTCATTAGGTTGTTAAATAAAAGTTTTCAAAAAACACGAAACATTTCTTTTGAGTTCCTGACTTTTTCAGATCCTTGACTATTGCGATGAAATGACAGAAAAAATCTTGAAAAAAACACAACGGCCAAAAATGAACAAGATATTGCCCATACCAAATGTTGCACACCTGTATGAAAAATTGCATTACAATTTCATGCCTCTACAAGTAGCATACTCGAGAGATCAGCTGTGACCCTAGACAGAATCGCAAAGATTCACCACATTTTTTTTCAGGAGTCCTTCCCGCATGTTTTCCGACTCTTCGTTCCTTCCTTCCTTTCAATGAGGGCAAAGGTTGCAATTATTTGCACTTTTACTTTCCAAGTCGGCTAACCGTTTTCGTCAGCTTGTTGCACGAAAACAGACCGAAATCCTAGCCAATTTTGTTTTGGGGTGAAACGGGAAAGGTGAGACAAACAGCAAAAAAAAAGTAACAACAAAAATCAGAGGTCTTGCGGGATAATTTATGACCATCTTCTTCCTTTAGGTTTTTTTTTCGATAGGGATCAATTTTTCCGGCCCTCGAATAAGGTGAGAATCTTCTTGGATTTACCGGATCGATCCCGGACCGCAGGGAGGCAAGCAGCGATTTATCTGGCGGGGTATTATTTCGCAAGAGATATTTGATTTCCATATGACTTCCGAACAGATGTTGTGTGATGCTGTAAGTTGGCATATCAAAGGGTTGCAAAAAAGGTAGCTTCAACTGCTTTCAACTGAATTTCTCACGGTATGGTTCCAATCCGATCGGGATTTTTTTTCCGGTTGTGAAATTAATTATGTTTAACGTAATCGATACATGCAGGTAAGGCTTCTTTCTGATGACCCTAAAAATTTGATACGTATTCAAATTCAAACGGAGGTAAAGCTTATTCTATTCCCCGAAAATTTCTAGACACATGCTTGTAGTAAAACTTAAAATTATTCCTCAAAAATGAGAAAAAAACGTGCTGAACATTCCTTGTCCAACGAAAGTCAGTATTCACCCATTTTAATCTTCCACAGCCACTCGTCATTCTTCTACTTATTCCGGCAGAAGATATCTGTTCAAACATATGGAAAATCATCCTTATGGTAATGTTTCACGGTCGTGATTTTGAATAGCACCATTTTCCCATTATTTCACGCTCTGTGAAGTTATTGAAAATAATAAAAGGGACGAAAATTTCGATAACCGCAGAAAAATTTTCAGGCAATTTTTTCCCCGAACATGAAGTTATATAGTGGGATTTTTTGTTAGTCATTCATCCCTACAAAAGAGTGGAGTCAGTAAGATTGCATTTTTCTCTGTTCGATAATAAAAATGCACAGTTCTACAGAACTTTAACTTATCTTCAATGAAACCCATTGATCTTTAATAGCCCATATGAGCTATTAAAGAACCTTTTCTAAATGAGTAGTATATAAATTTTCTCCGTCTTCAACTTCAGTTTTTTTTTGCTTTTTTTTAAACAGGATGCCAAATCAACCAAAACAGCTTCATATACGTACTGAGAAAGACATGCAAAAAGTTTACCACTCCTTATGTCCGACGTTTGCAGGTGAGTTCAAACGCTGAGCTATTTTTTTCTCTCTTTTTTAGCGCAACCGGCCCGAAGTAAATGGAGTGCAATAAGGCCGACCGGTCACTTGTTTTGGACCAGTTAACTGGCAATGTGTCCAAGTAGCTGACAGATGGAGCCGCTGATGATAGTTATTATCAGCAATAAACAAGCATAATGATTTTCGTTTTAAATATAATCAAGGTATCGCGGTTTTTGCGATCTTTGTTGGCTGGAAGGATTTTTTGAATTTTATAAAATCCAAGGAATTCTTTTCTATCGTTTCCTTTAAAAGATTTCAAATGCAGAACTGCATTCATTGCATGCAGGATTATGTTTAATAAAGGAATTCATCAACCCAACAAAGGCAATGATTAATGTTAATTCCCGGTGAATGCAAACAAATCAAACCCACCGTTCGGAAATTGCCAACTAATTGAGTCTCATTAAAACCCAGCAGGGAAGGTCTTCTCGTTCGATGTCATCATCGATAGTTTATATCGATATTTCAGCTCCATCAAAGTGCCAAGTAACGGTGTGTAGAGGAAAGTAAAAAAAAAAGATCCTCTTATAATCTTGCTCGAACTGCAGGGCTGAATATGATGCAGGTCATCATCCATCAGGCATCTTCCAGCCAGTCGTTTTGGTCATTAATCATCGCGCAAACAAACTGCAATCCGTCCGTTTGTGGCTGTTCGAAAGTCACCTTTTGATTAAAAATTGCAGAAATAAAACGCTCCCCCTTGTCATGACTAATGTGGAGTGAAGTCAATCAGATTGTTTTCGCGCGGAGCAACAAATCGGCTCCGATTGATTGCCATTTTTTGTTTGATTTCTTTGATTCCTAAAATGAATTCTTACATTCCATTGGTTCGTTGTCTATAATGATACAAAAAAGCTGAGGATTAACATGCAACATACGATCAACAATTAAAAATCAAATATATAAAATCATCAATCAACAATCAACAATCAACAATCTACAATCAAAGGTCAATTTCAACAATAGGTTACAAATCAACATTTTAAAATTTAAAATCTGTATCTACCTATTGATTTTCTAGATTTTTTGAAAAATTAAGAAATTTGAAAAATTTCAAGGCATGTATATATGTACTATTATTTGTCCAATGTTTTCAAAATATAAATGAAAAAGCTGATATTGTTAAATTTCTGAATGGCTAACAATTATCAAAAATGATTGAAAATTTTAAATTATAGTATAGAAGAAATTATCTTTATATACGAATGGATTTCTGTCTGTCTGTCTGTCTGTCTGTCTGTTCTCTATAGATTCGGAAACTACTGAGCCGATTTGCTTGAAACTTGTTCCTAATTTGTTTTGGTACCCCTCTCTCCTTCCAATAAAATATTTTCAAGATGGTTTGAAACGCCTCCCGCTCTCCAGTGTGGAGACAGCAATGGGGGAGGGGCCTTCCATACATTTTTTTTTTGCAAAATTCGAAAAATAATCAAGCAAATAGAACCGAATATGACATGGGTGGTTATTTCGGGTACGAGAAATGTTTCTATGATTATTTGGGGCTCCAACCTCTTTGATTTGAGAAATACAAAGGGGGATAAAAAATCATGCAAATGAATCCCAATTTCACATAAGAAGGTATGAGGCTACGAGTCAAGTTTCTAAATACTATGTTTGAGCCCCATCTGTTTTTCACTGGGGGGATAAGAATGGAGGAGGGGGTCTTTCTTTTATGCTTTCTAGAGAACTATTCGAACATTAAAACAAATTTATCATTAAAGCATATTCGAGTTCTGGAAATGTTTTTTTTTATATTTCGAGACACCTTCATCGGGAAGAGGGGACGAAGGAGAGAGGTTTTCATACAATATTTTTGGATCACTCGAGTTTAAATTATTAAAACAAAATTGCAGAGCGTCTTTTAGTAAAAAAAAACAGTTATGATTGTTTAAGGCTTCCTCTTTTCAGTGATTCGATAAAAAGGGGAAGGGGAGGTCCCATATAAATAACTCTTATGCTAATCTACCAGATAGTAACAAATTAGGAGGAGTATTTTAATGCCAGAAATATCTCTAAGATGATTTGGTTTCCCTCACAGGATAGAAAAGAGAAGATAAGTGTCATACGTTTGTTTTAATAAATTCAAGAGCTCATCATATTTAACCAAATTTTACAGGGGAAAGTATAATGGTATGAGAAATGATTCTATGGTTATAAAAAAAACCTTTTTCACGTTGCCGTGGGGGATAAGAGAAGGGAAAAGAGGATATGAACAATTTTTTGTATAACTTGAAAACTTGTCCAAAAAATGGAACCAAATTTGTCCAAAAAAATGGAACCAAAAGTATTCGAGTACGAAAAATGTTTCTATTTTTTTAAAAGAGTGATTGCGTACAGTACAGAGCCGGGAATGGGGGAGATTTTATCTCATAGTTTTTAAGTAGAAACCATGTTTAATATGAGAGGTTTGTTTAAAAGTTTCGAAACCTCTCCTTTTTTCAGAGGAGGAAGGGGACGAAGAAAAATATGTAAAGCTCGAAAACTTATCAAGCAAATGAAGCCACAGTCGATGTTATTTGGTTACATTACATTTAGTTTTTAAAGTTTTCAAAGTCAAAAAAACATTTAAGAAAAGCTTATCTTTTTAATGTTCCAAGAAAAATTTCAAGTGAAATCTCTCATTGTAAAAAGAAAGTATATAAAAGTTATCGAAAATTTACTTATAATGAAATTATTTTCTAACCATTTCGTGATTTTTTGAATGTGTAGCAAAGCAAACCGTGGCAGCTAGTATATATATAAAAATAAATCTCTGTCTGTCTGTCTGTTCCTTATAGACTCGAAAACTAATGAACCAATTTACGTGAAACTTGGCAGATGGAGGTTTCTGAGGCCGGAAAAGGTTCCTAGAATAGTTTGGGACTCCTCCCTCTCATTGAACAGGGGAGGGAATATCTCAAACAAAAGAATAAAGGCTCCGAACTCGAGAACTGATCATGCAAATGGAACTGAATTTGGCATGGTATTGTATGTCAATGAAAGGAATGTTTCCATGATGGTTTGGTACCCCTTCATTTTCCAGATATAGTAAGAGGGAGAGGGAGGCTCTCTTTCAATTTTTTAAAAAACTCGCGAACTGTTCAAATAGATGGAACGAAATTTGGCATGTAAGGTATTTTTTTTAATTTTCCAATAGTTATTTGAGACACCACCCTTTTTTCAACAAAGTGAAAAGAAAAGGAAGGAGGATCTTCCATACTATTTTATTGCATTGTTTCAGAACTATTCCAGCAGGCCGGTTTCGTTATTTCCAGCATAACTGGAGAGCTGATCTAGCAAATGGAACCAAATTTGACATGTGATGGTAGTTGAATACGAAAAAAGATTCAATGATAAATTGAGGGGGATAAAAGGAGAAGAGGGGTGCCTACAAATTTTTTTTAATGATTCGAGAACTAATCGAGCAAAAATTCAGAACTCACCGCTCCATTTAATGTACTGTGGCCAAAATGAGAAAACGTGATCGTTATTACTTTTTTTCAAATTTTATCTTCCAGGTGGTTTCGAAGAAGTTTTAGAGTAGAATGAGCTTTATAAGAAAACCAAAGGGAAAGTGGGGTAATGTGTGTTGAGATAAAAATCTCAATTCAACTGGCAGCGTCGTCGCTTTGCGTAAGCATTTTTTTTCTATATGTTGTTGACTTAAATACGCATCATATGCTTCTCTTAATTATCAAGCTTTAAAAAGATAAAAAAGTTTACTTACATAATTAAACAAGCACCCACTAATTACATCGATGGGAAACCTAAAGTTCATAACAAAAATATGCTCATATGCTTATGATCTTAGTTTCATCAAGTTCTTTCACGTGGAAAAGGAATTTTTAATGAAAGCTCAATAAGTCACACAAATGCAACCAATTTGCAAATCATCACTTCTGGGAATCGTAGGCCACATTCTGTAGAGAATTTTGGGCCAACTATATTTTTTATGTTTTATACACATTCGGAGCTCGAAATACGTTTTCCCTATCTGTAAAATTTCCTCATGGCAAACGAAGAGTTATGAAAAATATTTTGTCCATCCTATACAAGGAATTTTTCAAATCGTTCGCGAGCCAGGTTTTTGAATCTATTTTATCATACACAACTCTCTTTTTCATTTCATCATCTGAAATTGCTTTGAAATAACGAAATGAATTAGTGGACCACAAATCCTCACCATTTTTCAAAATCCAAAAAATATTGCTGTAGAGTATAGGCATGTGAAATATAATTGAATGAAAATGGTTGAGGAAATTAGATGCGTATTCATCAGAGTGCATCGTAAGCTCATTCAAGTGAGTTGCTCAGTTTCTGGACTGGATGCATAGCAAAAATGGTCGTAGTAGGCTTTGACACGACCAGATGAGAGGGCAAGTTAACGAACAAGAGTGAGCGAAACAGCGAGAGGAACTCGGCTTGAGCAAACGAATGATTAAGCTCAACACGGCAGTTTATCGAGCAATTTTGGACGACATAGACGCGTTAAGTAAAAGCGGTATAGGTTGTCTTGAGAAAAAATAACGTGGGCCAGAAGATACGACAATTACTTTTTTTGAAAAACAAACAGAACTTGGAGAGTTTTTTGGCAAAGCAAAAAAGATTTATCTTACTTGGATACAAGTAGATACACACGATTATTACAGTGCTTTATGAACAAAACCATGATTAATAATTTGCATATCGAGCGAGCTGTCAAAAGTTGCCGATTGTTCGTAAAATTGAGGCTGATATTGCACCATTTCTAAGCATTATCTCCAAGGGATTGAAACCGAGAGAGAATTCTTTGCATTTGAAATGGTAATGATCAAAATTCCACAACTGCTTCACAAATTGCAACAATTTGCAACATTGAGTACATTTTCACTCTCTCTGAGCACTGGTTTCTCTCATTTTAACTCAAACCTTCTAATTCTCTCTAACAAATTGCCACAAATTACCACAAATTTAATCATTGGCTGCACAATTTGTGTGATCATTGACGTATTTTCTCCCTTCATCTCAGTCCCCCGATTATCTCAATATAACTTCAAAAGCTTACATTTAACAAGCGTACAATGTTCAACAAACATCCTTATTCCTTCATTTAAACGACTTTGTAGATATTTTTGAAGATTTTCAAATTACCAGAAAAAAAGTTTTAATAAAAAACTAATTTCTTGAGGTTAATTTCATAATTTACACTGTAACTCGAAAGATTAATTCAGGAAACTCGACGTTCATGACAAAGTCATAATTTTTTAATTGTCAATCATTTTGTCGAAAACAGCAAAGAGATTAGACCTTCGATTTCGAAGCTAGATTTTTCATTTTATATGTAGGGGAGTTAATCTAAAAATTCATAACATTTTCTTGTAGAACACATTCACTGTAAAACTTCTCCGAAGCCATTTAGAAAATAAAATGCAAAAGCAAGTTATAAGCAACGATCACGTTTTTCACATTTTCACTACTGTGCAATGGGGTGTTAAGAGGGAGGGATGGGACTCCCTTACAAGTTTTTACATAACTCGAGAACTAACTGGTACAAAATTTGGCATGGGATGGAATCTCAATACGAGAAATATTTCTGTGATGTGGAGAGGGTAGGAATGGAGGGGGTTGTTGTGAAATTTTAAAACTTATCAACTAATGAAACTAAATTTTATTTGAGTGAGAACGAAAAGATATGGTAAAATTATTTTAGACCAGCAGGGGGTGGGCGGGATTGGAAGGTCAGGGGCCTCCCTTACCAGTTTTTTTCTAGCGTGAATCGAGAACATATCAAGCAAAAATGCCATATTTTATTAGATAGGTACGAATAATTTGAAAACTCTTATCAAACAAGTGGAGCCAAGTTTAGCATGTACCGTTTTTTAGATACTTAAAATATGTTTTTGCTTTAGTTCGCGAGCCCTTCCCGCATAGGAAAGAAGCAATTATATACTTTAAGATCCAATGAGGCTTATAGAATCAAACAGAATAAAAATATCAGATCATGAACCAAAAATTTTAAATCAAGTTTCAGAAAATGAGGTTAAGATATTTTAGTATTGAGATTTGAAACTCCAC
Source organism: Uranotaenia lowii (assembly GCF_029784155.1). Lineage (NCBI taxonomy): Eukaryota > Metazoa > Arthropoda > Insecta > Diptera > Culicidae > Uranotaenia > Uranotaenia lowii. Next base: position 45,491,084 of record NC_073693.1, read on the forward strand.
CTACAGCTCTCATTTCAAGGCGGTGTCTATTGAGTTATGATATAATTTGATTTAAAATAATGCCCACAAAACAAAAAAAAATAAATTATTTTTTGAAAATTTCTTTCATTTTTTAACGGTGTAGCAAAGCGCACCGGGTCAGCTTGTATTAAATAAGTTTTTGTTGAAACTTGCAGTTTCCTGCGGAACAGCAGCAGCTCAGCAGCAAGCAGCAAACTTAAACGAATTTAAACGTTCGCCTTGCTTGAACAATAGATTAATGATTGCTGATGACAGGTGATGATGATAAACGCAGTACAAATGTTTACATCATCACACGGTTAGACGAGAGTACTAAAAATGGGTTCGTGGTAACACAACAGTATTGTCAGATATTCTGGGTAAGTATATCAAAGTACTTATTGAGAAATGAGCACTCTCCCGAATAGCTAATATAAGAAGTGGAAAGTGACAATGAGCAATCGCTAATAAATAAAGTTGTATTCTAATGACCTCACAAACGCAACTGAATAAAGATAACTCTATTCCACCACTAAAACTTGCGTTTTCCACAGTTTTAAACCTTAAAAAATTAAGATATTGTTAAGCCACCAATAGGACAGACATAATTTTTTAATTGTCAATCATTTTGTCGAAAACAGCAAAGAGATTAGACCTTCGATTTCGAAGCTAGATTTTTCATTTTATATGTAGGGGAGTTAATCTAAAAATTCATAACATTTTCTTGTAGAACACATTCACTGTAAAACTTCTCCGAAGCCATTTAGAAAATAAAATGCAAAAGCAAGTTATAAGCAACGATCACGTTTTTCACATTTTCACTACTGTGCAATGGGGTGTTAAGAGGGAGGGATGGGACTCCCTTACAAGTTTTTACATAACTCGAGAACTAACTGGTACAAAATTTGGCATGGGATGGAATCTCAATACGAGAAATATTTCTGTGATGTGGAGAGGGTAGGAATGGAGGGGGTTGTTGTGAAATTTTAAAACTTATCAACTAATGAAACTAAATTTTATTTGAGTGAGAACGAAAAGATATGGTAAAATTATTTTAGACCAGCAGGGGGTGGGCGGGATTGGAAGGTCAGGGGCCTCCCTCACCAGTTTTTTTCTAGCGTGAATCGAGAACATATCAAGCAAAAATGCCATATTTTATTAGATAGGTACGAATAATTTGAAAACTCTTATCAAACAAGTGGAGCCAAGTTTAGCATGTACCGTTTTTTAGATACTTAAAATATGTTTTTGCTTTAGTTCGCGAGCCCTTCCCGCATAGGAAAGAAGCAATTATATACTTTAAGATCCAATGAGGCTTATAGAATCAAACAGAATAAAAATATCAGATCATGAACCAAAAATTTTAAATCAAGTTTCAGAAAATGAGGTTAAGATATTTTAGTATTGAGATTCGAAACTCCACCTACAGCTCTCATTTCAAGGCGGTGTCTATTGAGTTATGATATAATTTGATTTAAAATAATGCCCACAAAACAAAAAAAAATAAATTATTTTTTGAAAATTTCTTTCATTTTTTAACGGTGTAGCAAAGCGCACCGGGTCAGCTTGTATTAAATAAGTTTTTGTTGAAACTTGCAGTTTCCTGCGGAACAGCAGCAGCTCAGCAGCAAGCAGCAAACTTAAACGAATTTAAACGTTCGCCTTGCTTGAACAATAGATCAATGATTGCTGATGACAGGTGATGATGATAAACGCAGTACAAATGTTTACATCATCACACGGTTAGACGAGAGTACTAAAAATGGGTTCGTGGTAACACAACAGTATTGTCAGATATTCTGGGTAAGTATATCAAAGTACTTATTGAGAAATGAGCACTCTCCCGAATAGCTAATATAAGAAGTGGAAAGTGACAATGAGCAATCGCTAATAAATAAAGTTGTATTCTAATGACCTCACAAACGCAACTGAATAAAGATAACTCTATTCCACCACTAAAACTTGCGTTTTCCACAGTTTTAAACCTTAAAAAATTAAGATATTGTTAAGCCACCAATAGGACAGACATTTGTAGACCTGTGTTTTATTTGCACAATTTTCAGAGACAAACGAATTTTTAATATTTTTTAAACTGTGCCAATTGTGCCAATTGTGATTTTAATTTATAAATATTCAAATACAATAAATAATGTAAAATTACACAAATTATTTTCAATATCCTATTTACAATTGAAAAAAAAAACAGTTTTCATTTTTTTTTGTTGATAAATTCAGAGCTTAAAGATTCTTCGTAATAGAAACGGAAAAAGGTAGTTTCTATGAGATTTCATCATATGTATTTAATTTTATTTAAAAAAAAAACTACACAATATTCACAGTTTTTTGAAAAAAAAATCGATGGAAACAAAGTATAGCTATAAACATATTTTTTTTGACTATCATGAATTTGTTCCTACGAACAAAAGAATTTTTGGTTTTCTGTAAAAACCATTGAAGAAACCCAACCGCTTCTCGATTTCGAAGAATTGTTGAAAAAAATCATAACCAAATTAATTGTTCACAAAACTATTGTTAATTCGTTAAGATCTTCTTTCTTTACAGGGAAATACTTTCCAAAATTTACTTGGAAAAGTTTAATACAAGAAATTTGATTAAAATTATTGAAACTGCTTTAATTATCATTTTTATCAATCAAGAAAGTGCAATTGAACGACAGCTGTACACTTTCATCACTCTTTCATCACAATTAGCTCCTTGACGAAAACGCAGGATGCAGAGGTGACCTCGGTCCTAAAGCACGAATTTATTTTTTTATTTCCGTTCATTACTAGGACATGGCCGGCGCCATTATTGAAGTTGAATGAGAGAGCACCGGTTTTGAAAATTGAGAATGAGCTGCTTATCTCAAGCAACATTATCCTAACCTTTGCGCAAAATTGATAACCTCGGTCACTCACGAAGTAGCAACCATTAACGATATGGAAATCATTCTACTCAGCCACGTCTGCGATCTTGGTTTTCGGAATACTTTTATTGTAGAAAAAATGGGAGACAAACATTTATTGATACTGGAAAGAAACACAAACTTTTTTAGTGAAAAAAGTAAAACATGATTGATGTCTAGGTAATCAAACGACTTTAATCCAGTAAATCTAGTAAAAATTGATATTCCGGCATTTCTGATTTAATAAATTAGGTGGATGTGAGAAGTCAATCAACCTAAGCTAAGCTAAGCTATTCAACTGCTTGGCGATAAGTTATTGGCAATCCATCTTGCAATCTCCTGAAAATTTTTCGGTTGATTCATTCTTGTGAAAATAATTTAAACAAACAATTGTACAAGACAATCAGTTTGATTTTCTTTCCTTCAAAACGATTTGCATTATTTTTGCTTCAATAACTCCGGAGTCTTCTTTAGAAAGTCAAGATGGAAAATTGCTTTTAGTTCCATAACATATATTTTACTCAGCTCAATACATATGTATAACTTTTAAAAGCCATTTTAATGTAAAATTCAATTATAAGTTACTTCGAAAAACAATACAGTGATTAAAATTTTTTAACCTTGTATACAGTTGAAAGATGTTTTCTTCATGGGTTCGATTTAGGCATAAATGGGCTATTCCATCAAAATGAAAAAAAACTTGGCAATACCCGAGCACTTTATTTTAATATTTCTATTAAGAATCCGACAATAACTAGGCTAATTTTTATAAAATCCTAGAATAACTTAACAAAAATCAAGAAGAAAATCAGATGAAAATTTTTTGTAAATCGAACCATATCTGCAGATTATAAATCGTATTTAAGGATCCTGTCGAATTTTTTTAAACCGACCATTTACAATGCCCAAAAATTCGACCTGTTCAAAATTTCTGCACAATTGGTTTTGATTTAGGGGTGCCTCAAAGCGCTCAAAGTTTCGGTTTTTGTACTAAAACCAGATTAATTTTTTTTTTTCCAAATAACATCAGATCTTGACGTTTCATGCATTTTCAAGTCATTTGGCAAGGTAATAAAAATTCTCTTTGGTGATTTTGAAGGGTAAAAAATACCGAAAATTGGAGCGCTTTGAGGAACCCCTTAATAAAGTTCGAATGAGCTGAAATTTCTCACAGGTCAGTTTTTTGGGCCAATCTACAACATATCTGTACATGGTCGGTTTTCGAAATTCGATTCTTGGGAAGAATGACAGCTTGCTGTTAAATTCCTTAAAAAAAAAAATAATAAAATAAATAAATAAATAAATAAATAAATAAATAAAAAAAAAAATTCGAAATTCGATAATTTTTTTATACATCCATTAAAACGAAATGTAAACTTATTGATACAAAAAACGGATCTGTTGAAGGAAGCATAATTTCACATAGATCTGAATGTTTTTAATCGTTAGTGAAATTTTTTGTTTGTTCCTTGAGAAACTTTTTTTGTTTATTAAAAAAATCGATTTTTTTATTTTTTTATTTTCTTATTGTAAAACAATTCAAGAATGTTGTGTCAAATTTTCAAGTCAATTGGAGCAAAACTGTAGAAATTATAGGCCTTTATCTCCTCCTATCTAATACTGCAAGAAAGCAAGAGCAGAAACTTCAAACGCGTTTTACTCGAAAGCACTTTTTTAAAGTCCGTGGACATCGTCATTTGAAAACTACTTATCCGATTCTTTTCAAATTTGGAACATATTTTCTACATATAAAATACCAGACCCTAACGTTTTTCTTTTTTCTTTTTTTTACTTTGGGGAGATTTTACAGGTGAAAAATGGCGGATTTTTTCGTGAAAAATCGTAGTTTTGACTTCAAACAGCCACAAAAATTTCATAAAATTTTTTTTAAGTTAAATAAAAACGTTGGGGTCTAGAAAAACATCTATTGAAAATATTTTGCTCTGACTTTTTGACCTCAGATGATTCTGTGCTGAGATACAGTGTCCACCGCAAATCCTGTTTTCTAAAAGGCATCCTCGAAAGTGCTCCGTCACCGGCTCATTTTTCAATATTTTTCTACGAAAAAATTACTAAATGTTCTTTTAACAATGCTTTGTATAATGCAAAAAATTTGAATACATTTGTTTGAACGATAGCTCTAGAAAAAAAATTGTTAAAATGGTGTTTTTTTTATACCCGTTAGACCCTACCCCCCCCTTAAGATACAAAATGTTGTTGAGCTAGTTTCGACAAAACTTGACTCCAGTATGAGCCAATCACAATTTACATCTATTGAAAAAAAAAAACTGATTCATTAAAGAAATTACAAATTGAACATCGCGTAATTATGATTTCATCAGCCCTCCTGTCATTCCAGGTTCAATCAGGTGCCTCCAAATCGCTTCTTGTTTGTCAGTCGTCGGTATTCAAACCAGAGAGATTGTCCGAGGCCTCACTCAGCCTTATAAGGCGAGAGCCAATTCCGTGGGCCCGTTTTGTTCCTGCAGAATCATCTGGTTTTAATTAATTATCCTGCCGTCGTCGCTTGTCGTGATCGACGTCCATCGTCAATGACTGGGCGGTGGGCTTTTGAGCAGCTTGGCAAACAACCGTTGGAATTCGATTAACTGACACCAAGACGAACTCCGACGAGTCCGGTGAGAGGCTTCTTTTTTATATTTTTAAATATACGCGAAGCGCTCCGACTCAATAACAACTGTAATGATAGTCATAAAAGTAATAAAATCGATCATCTCAATAGCTTCATTTAGGAGAAGTAGTTTTATGGAAAATATCGGGTAAAATGACTGCTCATGTCATTATTGGGAGATCATCACCATTTTCAATCAATTTTGCCACTGGCGCATCTTGTGATGTCCTTAATTAGTAGTTTATTAAAAAGTGGTCTGAAAGGTTTAAGGTTTAAATTGAAAAATATGTTATTTAAAGCAATGCTACAAAGTAGATAATGACTCAAGTGGTTTTCTTGGTCACGGTAAGAAAACTAAATCTCAAAATCTTCTAAATGTCACAAAATTTAAATCACAAACTAAGAGTGAGTCTCCTCTATGCCTCTCGCAACATTTAAGTGCAATAATTTCGAAGAATTGCGACAAAAAAGTCCCTCTCTCTTAAGCCCTAGTCGGTACGTCTTGAGGGCACGCGAACCAATTCCGATGCAACAGTTTCCTGGTCGGCAAAAAGTTGCCGGGATAGTGTAAGGTATCAATTATTGTTTCTGCCAATCGGTTCTCTTTCATACATTGTAGCAACACTCCGAAATGACACATTGTTTTACACCCTGGCGGAGAATGTTTGTCTGCATTTTGGATGCATGCATTCGACGATAATGATATAGTACATCCCTAGTACATCGCCACTTGTCATTACCAGTACTCGAAATGCCCCGATGCAGTGCCGATCCCTA